>NW_028226436.1:0-40918 GCF_052327205.1 Somniosus microcephalus
GGGAGGGAGAAGGTCAGGAACTCGGAGCGAGAAGGTCAGGAACTCGGTGGGGAGAAGGTCAGGAACTCGGTGGGGAGAAGGTCAGGAACTCGGGGGGGAGAAGGTCAGGAATTCGGAGCGAGAAGGTCAGCAACTCGGTGGGGAGAAGGTCAGGGACTCGGGGGGGAGAAGGTCAGGAACTCGGTGGGGAGAAGGTCAGGGACTCGGGGGGGAGAAGGTCAGGAACTCGGGGGGGAGAAGGTCAGGAACTCGGGTGGGAGAAGGTCAGGAACTCGGCGGGGAGAAGGTCAGGAACTCGCGGGGGAGAAGGTCAGGAACTCGGGGGGAGAAGGTCAGGATCTCGGGGGGGAGAAGGTCAGGAACTCGGGGGAGAAGGTCAGGATCTCGGGGGGGGAGAAGGTCAGGAACTCGGTGGGGAGAGAAGGTCAGGAGCTTGGGGGGAGAAAAGGTCAGGAGCTCAGCGGGAGAGAAGGTCAGGAATTCAGGGGGGGAGAAGTCAGGAACTCGGCGGGGAGAAGGTCAGGAACTCGAGGGGGAGAAGGTCAGGAACTCGGGAGGGAGAAGGTCAGGAACTCGGAGCGAGAAGGTCAGGAACTCGGGGGGGGAGAAGGTCAGGAACTCGGGGGGGGAGAAGGTCAGGAACTCGGGGGGGAAGAAGGTCAGGAACTCGGGGGGATAAGGTCAGGATCTCGGTGGGGGAAGAAGGTCAGGAACTCGGGGGGATAAGGTCAGGAACTCGGGGGGGGAAGAAGGTCAGGAACTCGGGGGGAGAAGGTCAGGATCTCGGTGGGGGAAGAAGGTCAGGAACTCGGGGGGGAGAAGGTCAGGAACTCGGGGGGGAGAAGGTCAGGAACTCGGGGGGGAGAAGGTCAGGAACTCGGGGGGGAGAAGGTCAGGAACTCGGGGGGGAGAAGGTCAGGAACTCGGGGGAAGCAGGTCAGGAACTCGGAGGGGGGGATAAGGTCAGGAACTCGGGGGGAGAAGGTCAGGAACTCGGGGGGGAGAATGTCAGGAAATCGGGGGAGAGAAGTACAGGAACTCGGGGGGGAGAAGGTCAGGAACTCGGGGGGGTGAAGGTCAGGAACTCGCGGGGGAGAAGGTCAGGAACTCGGGGGGGGGAGGTCAGGAACTCGGTGGGGTGAAGGTCAGGAACTCGGGGGGAGAAGGTCAGGAACTCGGGGGGAGAAGGTCAGGATCTCGGGGGGGGAGAAGGTCATGAACTCGGGTGGGAGAAGGTCAGGAACTCGGGAGGGAGAAGGTCAGGAACTCGGGGAAGCAGGTCAGGAACGGAGGAGGGGATAAGGTCAGGAACTCGGGGGGAGAAGGTCAGGAACTCGGCGGGGGGAGCAGGTCATGAATTCGGGGGGGAGAAGGTCAGGAACTCGGGAGGGAGAAGGGCAGGAACTCGGGGAAGGTGTTCAGGAACTCCGGGGGGGAGAATTTCAGGAACTCGGGGGGGAGAATGTCAGGAACTCGCGGGGGAGAAGGTCAGGAACTCGCGGGGGAGAAGGTCAGGAACTCGGGGGGGAGAAGGTCAGGAACTCGTGGGGAGAAGGTCAGGAACTCGGGGGGAGAAGGTCAGGAACTCGGGGGGGTGAAGGTCAGGAACTCGGATGGGAGAAGGTCAGGAACTCGGGGGGGAGAAGGTCAGGAACTCGGGGGGAGAAGGTCAGGATCTCGGGGGGGAGAAGGTCAGGAACTCTGGGGAAGAAGGTCAGGAACTCGGAGGGGGGAAAAGGTCAGGAACTCGTTGGGGAGAAGGTCAGGAAATCGGGGGAGAGAAGGTCAGGAACTCGGGGGGGAGAAGGCCAGGAACTCGGCGGGGGGAGCAGGTCATGAACTCGGGGGGGTGAAGGTCAGGAACTCGGGGGGGAGAAGGGCAGGAACTCGGGGGAAGGTGGTCAGGAACTCCGGGGGGGAGAATGTCAGGAACTCGGGGGGGAGAATGTCAGGAACTCGGGGGGGAGAAGTTCAGGAACTCGGGGGGGGGGGAGAAGGTCAGGAACTCGGGGGGAGAAGGTCAGGAACTCGTGGGGAGAAAGTCAGGAACTCGGGGGGAGAAGGTCAGGAACTCGGGGGGAGAAGGTCAGGAACTCGGCGGGGGAGATGGTCAGGAAATCGGGGGGGAGAAGGTCAGGAACTCTGGGGGTGGAGAAGGTCAGGAACTCGGGGGAGAGAAGGTCAGGAACACGGGGGAGAGAAGGTCAGGAACTCAGGGTGGAGAATGTCAGGAACTCGGGGGAAGAGAAGGTCAGGAAGTCGGGGGGGGAGAAGGTTAGGAACTCGGGGGAGAGAAGGTCAGGAACTCAGGGTGGAGAATGTCAGGAACTCGGGGGAAGAGAAGGTCAGGAAGTCGGGGGGGAGAAGGTTAGGAACTCGGGGGGGGAGAAGGTCAGGAACTTGGGGGGAGAGAAGGTCAGGAATTCAGGGGGGGAGAAGTCAGGAACTCGGCGGGGAGAAGGTCAGGAACTCAGAGCGAGAAGGTCAGGAACTCGGTGGGGAGAAGGTCAGGAACTCGGGGGGGGAGAAGGTCAGGAACTCGGGGGGGAGAAGGTCAGGAACTCGCGGGGGAGAAGGTCAGGAACTCGGGGGGAGAAGGTCAGGAACTCGGGGGAAGGTGGTCAGGAACTCGGGGGGGGAGAATGTCAGGAACTCGGGGGGAGAATGTCAGGAACTCGGGGGGGGAGAAGGTCAGGAACTCGGGGTGGGGAGAAGGTCAGGAACTCGGGGGGGAGAATGTCAGGAACTCGTGGGGAGAATGTCAGGAACTCGGGGGGAGAAGGCCAGGAACTCGGGGGGAGAAGGTCAGGGACTCGGCGGGGGAGAAGGTCAGGAACTCGGGGGGGGAGAAGTTCAGGAACTCGGGGGTGGAGAAGGTCAGGAACTCGTGCGGAGAAGGTCAGGAACTCGGGGGGAGAAGGTCAGGAACTCGGGGGGAGAAGGTCTGGAACTCGGGGGGGGAGAAGGTCAGGAACTCGGGGGGAGAAGATCAGGAACTCGGTGGGGAGAGAAGGTCAGGAACTCGGGGGTGGAGAAGGTCAGGAACTCGGGGGAGAGAATGTCAGGAACTCGGGGGAGAGAAGGTGAGGAAGTCAGGGGGGAGGAGGTCAGGAAGTCGGGGGGAGAGAAGGTCAGGAAGTCGGGGTGGGAGAAGGTCAGGAACTCGGCGGGGGAGAAGGTCTGGACCTCGGGGGGAGAGAAGGTCAGGAAGTCGGGGGGGGGAGAAGGTCAGTAACTCGGGGGGGGAGAAGGTCAGGAACTCAGGGGGAGAGAAGGTCAGGAGCTCGGGGGGAGAGAAGGTCAGGAATTCAGCGGGGGGAGAAGGTCAGGAACTCGGTGGGGGGAGAAGGTCAGGAACTCGGGGGGAGGGAAGGTCAGGAACTCGGGAGGGAGAAGGTCAGGAACTCGGAGCGAGAAGGTCAGGAACTCGGTGGGGAGAAGGTCAGGAACTCGGCGGGGAGAAGGTCAGGAACTCGGGGGGAGAAGGTCAGGAACTCGGGGTGGAGAAGGTCAGGAACTCGGTGGGGGGAGAAGGTCAGGAACTCGGGGGGAGGGAAGGTCAGGAACTCGGGAGGGAGAAGGTCAGGAACTCGGAGCGAGAAGGTCAGGAACTCGGTGGGGAGAAGGTCAGGAACTCGGCGGGGAGAAGGTCAGGAACTCGGGGGGGAGAAGGTCAGGAACTCGGCGGGGAGAAGGTCAGGAAATCGCGGGGGTGAAGGTCAGGAACTCGGGGGGGTGAAGGTCAGGAACTCGGTGGGGAGAAGGTCAGGAACTCGGGGGGGAGAAGGTCAGGAACTCGGGGGGAGAAGGTCAGGATCTCGGGGGGGCAGAAGGTCATGAACTCAGGTGGGAGAAGGTCAGGAACTCGGGGGAAGAAGGTCAGGAACTCGGGGGGGAGAATGTCAGGAACTCGGGGGGTGAAGGTCAGGAACTCGGGGGGAGAAGGTCAGGAACTCGGGGGGGTGAAGGTCAGGAACTCGGGGGGGAGAAGGTCAGGAACTCGGGGGGGGAGAAGGTCATGAACTCGGGTGGGAGGAGGTCAGGAACTCGGGGGGGAGAAGGCCAGGAACTCGGGGGAAGCAGGTCAGGAACTCGGAGGGGGGAGCAGGTCATGAATTCGGGGGGGAGAAGGTCAGGAACTCGGGAGGGAGAAGGTCAGGAACTCGGCGGGGGGAGCAGGTCATGAATTCGGGGGGGAGAAGGTCAGGAACTCGGGGGAGAGAAGGTCAGGAACTCGGGGGAAGGTGGTCAGGAACTTGGGGGGGGAGAATGTCAGGAACTCGGGGGGGAGAAGGTCAGGAACTCGGGGGGGAGAAGGTCAGGAACTCGGGGGGGAGAAGGTCAGGAACTCGTGGGGAGAAGGTCAGGAACTCGGGGGGGGAGAAGGTCAGGAACTCGGCGGGGAGAAGGTCAGGAACTCGGGGGTGGAGAAGGTCAGGAACTCGGGGGGGAGAAGGTCAGGAACTCAGGGGGGGAGAAGGTCAGGATCTCGGGGGAGAAGGTCAGGAACTCGGTGGGGAGAAGGTCAGGAACTCGGGGGGGAGAAGGTCAGGAACTCGGGGGGAGAAGGTCAGGAACTCGGTGGGGAGAAGGTCAGGAACTCGGGGGGGAGAAGGTCAGGAACTCGGGGGGAGAAGGTCAGGAACTCGGGGGGAGAAGGTCAGAATCTCGGTGGGGGAGAAGGTCATGAACTCGGGTTGGAGAAGGTCAGGAACTCGGAGCGAGAAGGTCAGGAAGTCGGTGGGGTGAAGGTCAGGAACTCGGTGGGGAGAAGGTCAGGAACTCGGAGCGAGAAGGTCAGGAACTCGGGGGGGAGAAGGTCAGGAACTCGGTGGGGAGAAGGTCAGGAACTCGGGGGTGGAGAAGGTCAGGAACTCGGAGCGAGAAGGTCAGGAACTCGGGGGGAGAAGGTCAGGAACTCGGTGGGGAGAAGGTCAGGAAGTCGGTGGGGTGAAGGTCAGGAACTCGGTGGGGAGAAGGTCAGGATCTCGGGGGGGAGAAGGTCAGGAAGTCGGGGGGGAGAAGGTCAGGAAGTCGGTGGGGTGAAGGTCAGGAACTCGGGGGGAGAAGGTCAGGAACTCGGCGGGGAGAAGGTCAGGAACTCGGGGGTGGAGAAGGTCAGGAACTCGGCGGGGAGAAGGTCAGGAACTCGGCGGGGAGAAGGTCAGGAACTCGGCGGGGAGAAGGTCAGGAACTCGGGAGGGAGAAGGTCAGGAACTCGGAGCGAGAAGGTCAGGAACTCGGGAGGGAGAAGGTCAGGATCTCGGGGGGGAGAAGGTCAGGAACTCGGGGGGAGAAGGTCAGGAACTCGGCGGGGAGAAGGTCAGGAACTCGGGGGTGGAGAAGGTCAGGAACTCGGCGGGGAGAAGGTCAGGAACTCGGGAGGGAGAAGGTCAGGAACTCGGAGCGAGAAGGTCAGGAACTCGGGGGGGAGAAGGTCAGGAATTCGGGGGGGAGAAGGTCAGGATCTCGGTGGGGAGAAGGTCAGGAACTCGAGGGGAGGGAAGGTCAGGAACTCGGGGGTGGAGAAGGTCAGGAACTCGGGGGGGAGAAGGTCAGGAACTCGGCGGGAGAAGGTCAGCAACTCGGTGGGGAGAAGGTCAGGAACTCGGGGGGAGAAGGTCAGGAACTCGGGGGGAGAAGGTCAGGAACTCGGGGGGAGAAGGTCAGAATCTCGGTGGGGGAGAAGGTCATGAACTCGGGTTGGAGAAGGTCAGGAACTCGGAGCGAGAAGGTCAGGAAGTCGGTGGGGTGAGGTCAGGAAGTCGGTGGGGTGAAGGTCAGGAACTCGGGGGGGAGAAGGTCAGGAACTCGGTGGGGAGAAGGTCAGGAAGTCGGTGGGGTGAAGGTCAGGAACTCGGGGGGGAGAAGGTCAGGAAGTCGGTGGGGAGAAGGTCAGGAAGTCGGTGGGGTGAAGGTCAGGAACTCGGTGGGGAGAAGGTCAGGATCTCGGGGGGGAGAAGGTCAGGAAGTCGGTGGGGTGAAGGTCAGGAACTCGGAGCGAGAAGGTCAGGAACTCGGTGGGGAGAAGGTCAGGAAGTCGGTGGGGTGAAGGTCAGGAACTCGGGGGGGAGAAGGTCAGGAAGTCGGTGGGGAGAAGGTCAGGAAGTCGGTGGGGTGAAGGTCAGGAACTCGGTGGGGAGAAGGTCAGGATCTCGGGGGGAGAAGGTCAGGAAGTCGGTGGGGAGAAGGTCAGGATCTCGGGGGGAGAAGGTCAGGAACTCGGTGGGGAGAAGGTCAGGAACTCGGGGGGAGAAGGTCAGGAACTCGGTGGGGAGAAGGTCAGGAACTCGGGGGGAGAAGGTCAGGATCTCGGGGGGGGAGAAGGTCAGGAACTCGGGGGGGAGAAGGTCAGGAACTCGGTGGGGAGAAGGTCAGGAACTCGGTGGGGAGAAGGTCAGGAACTCGGGGGGAGAAGGTCAGGAACTCGGTGGGGAGAAGGTCAGGAACTCGGGGGAGAAGGTCAGGATCTCGGGGGGGAGAAGGTCAGGAACTCGGGGGGAGAAGGTCAGGAACTCGGTGGGGAGAAGGTCAGGAACTCGGGGGGAGAAGGTCAGGAACTCGGTGGGGAGAAGGTCAGGAACTCGGGGGGAGAAGGTCAGGATCTCGGGGGGGAGAAGGTCAGGAACTCGGGTGGGAGAAGGTCAGGAACTCGGGGGGGAGAAGGTCAGGAACTCGGGGGGAGAAGGTCAGGAACTCGGGGGGGAGAAGGTCAGGAACTCGGGGGGGAGAAGGTCAGGAACTCGGTGGGGAGAAGGTCAGGATCTCGGGGGGGAGAAGATCAGGAACTCGGGGGGAGAAGGTCAGGAAGTCGGTGGGGTGAAGGTCAGGAACTCGGGGGGAGAAGGTCAGGATCTCGGGGGGGAGAAGGTCATGAACTCGGGTGGGAGAAGGTCAGGAACTCGGGGGGAGAAGGTCAGGAACTCGAGGGGGAGAAAGTCAGGAACTCGGGGGGGAGAAGGTCAACTCGGGGGGAGGGAAGGTCAGGAACTCGGGAGGGAGAAGGTCAGGAACTCGGAGCGAGAAGGTCAGGAACTCGGTGGGAGAAGGTCAGGAACTCGGGGAGGGAGAAGGTCAGGAACTCGGGGGAGAAGGTCTGGAACTCGGGGGGGAGAAGGTCAGGAACTCGGGAGCGGAGAAGGTCAGGAACTCGTGGGGGTGAAGGTCAGGAACTCGGGGGGGAGAGAAGGTCAGGAACTCGGGGGGGAGAAGGTCAGGAACTCGGGGGGAGAAGGTCAGGAACTCGGGGGGGAGAAGGTCAGGAACTCGGTGGGGAGAAGGTCAGGAACTCGGGGGGGAGAAGGTCAGGAACTCGGGGGGGAGAAGGTCAGGAACTCGGGGGGAGAAGGTCAGGAACTCGGGGGGAGGGAAGGTCAGGAACTCGGGGGGAGGGAAGGTCAGGAACTCGGTGGGGAGAAGGTCAGGAACTCGGGGGGAGGGAAGGTCAGGAACTCGGGGGGAGAAGGTCAGGAACTCGGAGCGAGAAGGTCAGGAACTCGGGGGGGAGAAGGTCAGGAATTCGGGGGGGAGAAGGTCAGGAAGTCGGTGGGGTGAAGGTCAGGAACTCGGTGGGGAGAAGGTCAGGATCTCGGGGGGGAGAAGGTCAGGATGTCGGGGGGGGAGAAGGTCAGGAGCTCAGCGGGAGAGAAGGGGGGGAGAAGGTCTGGAACTCGGGCGGAAGAAGGTCAGGAACTCGGGGGGGAGAAGGTCAGGAACTCGGGGGGGAGAAGGTCAGGAACTCGGAGGGGGGGATAAGGTCAGGAACTCGGGGGGAGAAGGTCAGGAACTCGGGGGGGAGAATGTCAGGAAATCGGGGGAGAGAAGTACAGGAACTCGGGGGGGAGAAGGGTCAGGAACTCGGGGGAAGGTGGTCAGGAACTCGGGGGGGGAGAATGTCAGGAACTCGGGGGGGAGAAGGTCAGGAACTCGGGGTGGGGAGAAGGTCAGGAACTCGGGGGGGAGAAGGTCAGGAACTCGTGGGGAGAAGGTCAGGAACTCGGGGAGAAGGTCAGGAACTCGGGGGTGGAGAAGGTCAGGAACTCGGGGGTGGAGAAGGTCAGGAACTCGGGTGGGAGAAGGTCAGGAACTCGGGGGTGGAGAAGGTCAGGAACTCGGGTGGGAGAAGGTCAGGAACTCGGGGGTGGAGAAGGTCAGGAACTCGGGGGGAGAGAAGGTCAGGAACACGGGGGGAGAAGGTCAGGAACTCGGGGAGAGAAGGTCAGGAACTCGGGGGGGAGAATGTCAGGAACTCGGGAGGGAGAAGGTCAGGAACTCGGGGGAGAGAAGGTCAGGAACTCGGGAGGGAGAAGGTCAGGAACTCGGAGCGAGAAGGTCAGGAACTCGGTGGGGAGAAGGTCAGGAACTCGGGGGGGAGGAGGTCAGGAACTCGCGGGGGAGAAGGTCAGGAACTCGGGGGGGAGAAGGTCAGGAACTCGGGTGTGAAGGTCAGGAACTTGGGGGGAGAAGGTCAGGAACTCGGGGGGGAGAAGGTCAGGAACTCGGGGGGGTGAAGGTCAGGAACTCGGGTGTGAAGGTCAGGAACTTGGGGGGGAGAAGGTCAGGAACTCGGGGGGGAGAAGGTCAGGAACTCGGTGGTGGAGAAGGTCAGGAACTCGGGTGGGAGAAGGTCAGGAACTCGGGTGTGAAGGTCAGGAACTTGGGGGGGAGAAGGTCAGGAACTCGGGGGGGAGAAGGTCAGGAACTCGGGTGGGAGAAGGTCAGGAACTCGGGTGTGAAGGTCAGGAACTTGGGGGGGAGAAGGTCAGGAACTCGGGGGGGGAGAAGGTCAGGAACTCGGTGGTGGAGAAGGTCAGGAACTCGGGTGGGAGAAGGTCAGGAACTTGGGGGGAGGGAAGGTCAGGAACTCGGGAGGGAGAAGGTCAGGAACTCGGGGGGGAGAAGGTCAGGAACTCGCGGGGGAGAAGGTCAGGAACTCGGTGGTGGAGAAGGTCATGAACTCGGGTGGGAGAAGGTCAGGAACTTGGGGGGAGGGAAGGTCAGGAACTCGGGAGGGAGAAGGTCAGGAACTCGGAGCGAGAAGGTCAGGAACTCGGGGGGGAGAAGGTCAGGAACTCGGGGGGGAGAAGGTCAGGAACTCGGCGGGGAGAAGGTCAGGAACTCGGTGGGGAGAAGGTCAGGAACTCGGGGGGGAGAAGGTCAGGAACTCGGGGGGGAGAAGGTCAGGAACTCGGCGGGGAGAAGGTCAGGAACTCGGGAGGGAGAAGGTCAGGAACTCGGGGGGAGAAGTTCAGGAACTCGGCGGGGAGAAGGTCAGGAACTCGGGGGGGAGAAGGTCAGGAACTCGGGGGGGAGAAGGTCAGGAACTCGGGGGGAGAAGGTCAGGATCTCGGGGGGGAGAAGGTCAGGAAATCGGGGGAGAGAAGGTCAGGAACTTGGGGGGAGAAGGTCAGGAACTCGGGGGGGAGAAGGTCAGGAACTCTGGGGAAGAAGGTCAGGAACTCGGAGGGGGGATAAGGTCAGGAACTCGGGGGGAGAAGGTCAGGAACTCGGGGGGGAGAAGGTCAGGAAATCGGGGGAGAGAAGGTCAGGAACTTGGGGGGAGAAGGTCAGGAACTCGGGGGAGAGAAGGTCAGGAAATCGGGGGAGAGAAGGTCAGGAACTCGGGGGGGAGAAGGTCAGGAAATCGGGGGAGAGAAGGTCAGGAACTTGGGGGGAGAAGGTCAGGAACTCGGCGGGGGAGAAGGTCAGGAACTCGGGGGGGGAGAAGGTTAGGAACTCGGGGGGAGAAGGTCATGAACTCGGGTGAGAGAAGGTCAGGAACTCGTGGGGAGAAGGTCAGGAACTCGGGGGGGAGAAGGTCAGGAACTCGGGGGTGGAGAAGGTCTGGAACTCGGGGGAGAGAAGGTCAGGAACACGGGGGGAGAAGGTCAGGAACTCGGGGGAGAGAAGGTCAGGAACTCAGGGTGGAGAATGTCAGGAACTCGGGGGGAGAGAAGGTCAGGAAGTCGGAGGGGAGAAGGTTAGGAACTCGGGGGGGCAGAAGGTCAGGTACTCGGGGGGGAGAGTGTCAGGAACTCGGGGGGGAGAAGGTCAGGAACTCGGGGGGAGAAGGTCAGGAACTCGCGGGGGAGAAGGTCAGGAACTCGGGGGGAGAGAAGGTCAGGATGTCTGGGGGGGAGAAGTCAGGAACTCGGGGGGGAGAAGGTCAGGAACTCGGGGGGGAGAAGGTCAGGAACTTGGGAGGGAGAAGGTCAGGAACTCGGAGCGAGAAGGTCAGGAACTCGGTGGGGAGAAGGTCAGGAACTCGTGGGGAGAAGGTCAGGAACTAGGGGGAAGAAGGTCAGGAACTCGGGGGAAGGAGGACAGGAATTCGGGCGGTGGGGGAGAAGGTCAGGAACTCGGGGGGGAGAAGGTCAGGAACTCGGGGGAGAGAAGGTCAGGAACTCAGGGGGGAGAAGGTCAGGAACTCGGGGGGGGGGAGGTCAGGAACTCGGCGGGGAGAAGGTCACGAACTCGGAGGGGAGAAGTTCAGGAACTCAGGGGGGGAGAAGGTCAGGAACTCGGGGGTGAGAAGGTCAGGAACTAGTGGGGGAGAAATTCAGGAACTAGGAGCGAGAAGGTCAGGAACTCGGTGGGGAGAAGGTCAGGAACTTGGGGGTGGAGAAGGTCAGGAACTCGGCGGGGAGAAGGTCAGGAACTCGTGGGGAGAAGGTCAGGAACTCGGCGGGGGAGAAGGTCAGGAACTCGGCGGGGGAGAAGGTCAGGAACTCCGGGGGGAGAAGGTCAGGAACTCGGTGGGGAGAAGGTCAGGAACTCGTGGGGAGAAGGTCAGGAACTCGGGGGTGGAGAAGGTCAGGAACTCGGGGGAGAGAAGGTCAGGAACACGGGGGGAGAATGTCAGGAACTCGTGGGGAGAAGGTCAGGAACTCGGGGGTGGAGAAGGTCAGGAACTCGGGGGAGAGAAGGTCAGGAACTCGGGGTGGAGAATGTCAGGAACTCGGGGGGAGAGGTGGTCAGGAAGTCGGGGGGGAGAAGGTCAGGAACTCGGGGGGGGGAGAAGGTCAGGGACTCGGCGGGAGAGAAGGTCAGGAATTCAGGGGGGGAGAAGTCAGGAACTCGGGGGGGAGAAGGTCAGGAACTCGGGGGGGAGAAGGTCAGGAACTCGGGGGGAGGAGGTCAGGAACTCGCGGGGGAGAAGGTCAGGAACTCGGGGGGGGTGAAGGTCAGGAACTTGGGGGGGAGAAGGTCAGGAACTCGGGGGGGAGAAGGTCAGGAACTCGCGGGGGAGAAGGTCAGGAACTCGGTGGGGTGAAGGTCAGGAACTCGGTGGGGAGAAGGTCAGGAACTCGGGGGGGAGAAGGTCAGGAACTCGGGGGGAGAAGGTCAGGATCTCGGGGGGGGAGAAGGTCATGAACTCGGGTGGGAGAAGGTCAGGAACTCGGGGGAAGAAGGTCAGGAACTCGGAGGGGGGATAAGGTCAGGAACTCGGGGGGAGAAGGTCAGGAACTCGGGGGGGAGAAGGTCAGGAAATCGGGGGAGAGAAGGTCAGGAACTTGGGGGGAGAAGGTCAGGAACTCGGCGGGGCAAGCAGGTCATGAACTCGGGGGGGTGAAGGTCAGGAACTGGGGGGGAGAAGGGCAGGAACTCGGGGGAAGGTGGTCAGGAACTCGGGGGGGGAGAATGTCAGGAACTCGGGGGGGAGAAGGTCAGGAACTCGGGGGGGGAGAAGGTTAGGAACTCGGGGGGAGAAGGTCAGGAACTCGTGGGGAGAAGGTCAGGAACTCGGGGGGAGATGGTGAGGAACTCGAGGGGGGAGAAGGTCAGGAACTCGGGGGGAGATGGTCAGGAACTCGGGGGGGAGAAGGTCAGGAACTCGGGGGGTGGAGAAGGTCTGGAACTCGGGGGAGAGAAGGTCAGGAACACGGGAGGAGAAGGTCAGGAACTCGGGGGGAGATGGTCAGGAACTCGGGGGGGAGAAGGTCAGGAACTCGGGGGGTGGAGAAAGTCTGGAACTCGGGGGAGAGAAGGTCAGGAACACGGGGGGAGAAGGTCAGGAACTCGGGGGAGAGAAGGTCAGGAACTCAGGGTGGAGAATGTCAGGAACTCGGGGGGAGAGAAGGTCAGGAAGTCGGAGGGGAGAAGGTTAGGAACTCGGGGGGGGAGAAGGTCAGGTACTCGGGGGGGAAGAGTGTCAGGAACTCGGGGGGGAGAAGGTCAGGAACTCGGGGGGAGAAGGTCAGGAACTCGCGGGGGAGAAGGTCAGGAACTCGGGGGGAGAGAAGGTCAGGAACTTGGGAGGGAGAAGGTCAGGAACTCGGAGCGAGAAGGTCAGGAACTCGGTGGGGAGAAGGTCAGGAACTCGTGGGGAGAAGGTCAGGAACTAGGGGGAAGAAGGTCAGGAACTCGGGGGAAGGAGGTCAGGAATTCGGGCGGTGGGGGAGAAGGTCAGGAACTCGGGGGGGAGAAGGTCAGGAACTCGGGGGAGAGAAGGTCAGGAACTCGGCGGGGAGATGGTCAGGAACTCGGTGGGGGAGGACATGAACTCGGGGGAAAAGGTCAGGAACTCGGGGGGGAGAAGGTCAGGAACTCAGGGGGGAGAAGGTCAGGAACTCGGGGGGGGGGGAAGAAGGTCAGGAACTTGGTGGGGGAGAAGGTCAGGAACTCGGGGGGGAGAAGGTCAGGAACTCGGGGGGGAGGAGGTCAGGAACTCGGGGGGGAGAAGGTCACGAACTCGGAGGGGAGAAGTTCAGGAACTCAGGGGGGGAGAAGGTCAGGAGCTCGGGGGGGTGAAGGTCAGGAATTCGGGGGTGAGAAGGTCAGGAACTAGTGGGGGAGAAAGTCAGGAACTAGGAGCGAGAAGGTCAGGAACTCGGTGGGGAGAAGGTCAGGAACTTGGGGGTGGAGAAGGTCAGGAACTCGGCGGGGAGAAGGTCAGGAACTCATGGGGAGAAGGTCAGGAACTTGGGGGGAGAAGGTCAGGAACTCGGCGGGGGAGAAGGTCAGGAACTCGGGGGGGAGAAGGTCAGGAACTCGGTGGGGAGAAGGTCAGGAACTTGGGGGTGGAGAAGGTCAGGAACTCGGCGGGGAGAAGGTCAGGAACTCGTGGGGAGAAGGTCAGGAACTCGGGGGGAGAAGGTCAGGATCTCGGCGGGGGAAAGGTCAGGAACTCGGGGGGGAGAAGGTCAGGAACTCGGGGGTGGAGAAGGTCAGGAACTCGGGGGAGAGAAGGTCAGGAACACGGGGGGAGAAGGTCAGGAACTCGCGGGAGAGAAGGTCAGGAACTCGGGGGGGAGAAGGTCAGGAACTCGGGGGGGGTGAAAGTCAGGAACTCGGCGGGGGGAGAAGTTCAGGAACTCGGGGGAAGAAGGTCAGGAACTCTTTGGGGAGAAGGTCAGGAATTCGGGGGGAGAAGGTCAGGAACTCAGGGGAAGAAGGTCAGGAACTCGGGGTAGGGGAGAAGGTCAGGAACTCGGGGTGGAGAAGGTCAGGAACTCGGGGGGAGAAGGTCAGGAATTCGGCGGGGAGAACGTCAGGAACTCGGGGGGAGAAGGTCAGGAACTCGGGGGGCAGAAGGTCAGGAACTCGGCGGGGGAGAAGGTCAGGAACTCGGCGGGGAGAAGGTCAGGAACTCGGGGGGGAGAAGGTCAGGAACTCGGGGGGAGAATGTCAGAAACTCGGGGGGAGAAGTTCAGGAACTCGGTGGGGGGAGATGGTCAGGAACTCGGGGGGGAGAAGGTCAGGAACTCGGGTTGGTGAAGGTCAGGAACTCACGGGGGGAGAAGTTCAGGAACTCAGGGGAAGAAGGTCAGGAACTCTTTGGGGAGAAGGTCAGCAATTCGGGGGGAGAAGGTCAGGAACTCAGGGGGCAGAAGGTCAGGAACTCGGGGGGAGTAGGCGATGCACTACAACAACACCAAAGACTACGAGTCGAACTTATACGAAGGAGGCTTTTATTGACTATGAACTGGAGCATGCCTCTTCTCGTGGATCCATCCTAAGAGCTCCCGGGGGAAGGGTGGTGAGTCACCTTTATACCCGGGCTTAGGGGTGGAGCCGGGGGCGGAGACATGCCCGGACCTGTACAGAGTTAACAGTGGTTTACCATACACACCTGTACAGAGTTAGCAGTGGTTTACCACAATAGGTCAGGAACTCGGGGGAGAGAGAAGGTCAGGAACTCCGGGGGGAGTAGCTCAGGAACTCAGGGGAGAGAGAAGGTCAGGAACTCGGGGAGAGAAGGTCAGGAACTTGGGGGAGAGAGAAGGTCAGGAACTCGGGGGGCAGAAGTTCAGGAACTCGGCGGGGGAGAGGTTCAGGAACTCGGGGGGGAGAAGGTCAAGAACTCGGGGGGGAGAATGTCAGGAACTAGGGGGGAGAAGTTCAGGAACTCGGTGGGGGGTGAAGGTCAGGAACTCGGTGGGGAGAAGGTCAGGAACTCGGGTTGGTGAAGGTCAGGAACTCGCGGGGGGAGAATGTCAGGAACTCGGTGGGGGGAGAAGGTCAGGAACTCGGGGTGGAGAAGGTCAGGAAGTCGGGGGGGGAAGGTCAGGAACTCGTGGGGGAGAAGGTCAGGAACTCGGGGGAGAGAAGGTCAGGAACTCGGGGGGGAGAAGGTCAGGAACTCGGGGGGGAGAAGGTCAGTAACTCGGCGGGGAGAAGGTCAAGAACTCGGTGGGGAGAAGGTCAGGAACTCGGGGGGGGGGAAGGTCAGGAACTCGGGGGGAGAAGTTCAGGAACTCGGCGGGGAGAAGGTCAGGAACTCGGGGGGGAGATGGTCAGGAACTCGGCGGGGAGAAGGTCAGGAACTCGGGGGGGAGAAGGTCAAGAACTCGGTGGGGAGAAGGTCAGGAACTCGGGGGGGGGGAAGGTCAGGAACTCGGCGGGGGGAAGGTCAGGAACTCGGCGGGGAGAAGGTCAGGAACTCGGGGGAGAGAAGGTCAGGAACTCGGGGGGGAGAAGGTCAGGAACTCGGGGGGGAGAAGGTCAGGAACTCGGCGGGGAGAAGGACAGGAACTCGGGAGGGAGAAGGTCAGGAACTCGGGGGGAGAAGTTCAGGAACTCGGGGGGGAGAAGGTCAGGAACTCGGGGGGGAGAAGGTCAGGAACTCGGGGGGAGAAGTTCAGGAACTCGGCGGGGAGAAGGTCAGGAACTCGGGGGGGAGAAGGTCAGGAACTCGGGGGGGTGAATGTCAGGAACTCGGGGGGAGAAGGTCAGGAACTCGGTGGGGAGAATGTCAGGAACTCGGTGGGGAGAAGGTCAGGGACTCGGGGGGAGAAGGTCAGGAACTCGGGGGGAGAAGGTCAGGAACTCGGGGGGAAGAAGGTCAGGAACTCAGGGGGAGAAGGTCAGGAACTCGGGGGGAGAAGGTCAGGAACTCAGGGGGAGAAGGTCAGGAACTCGGGGGGAGAAGGTCAGGAACTCGGGGGGAGAAGGTCAGGAACTCGGGGGGAGAGAAGATCGGGAACTCGGGGCTGGAGAAGGTCAGGAACTCGGGGGAGAGAAGGTCAGGAACTCGGGGAAGAGAAGGTCAGGAACTCAGCGGGGAGAAAGTCAGGAACTCGGGGGAGAGAAGGTCAGGAACTCGGGGGGAGGAGATCAGGAACTCGGGGGGAGAAGCTCAGGACCTCGGGGGGAGAAGCTCAGGAACTCGGTGGGGGGGAGAAGATCAGGAACTCGGTGGGGAGAAGGTCAGGAACTCATGCGGAGAAGGTCAGGAACTCGGGGGGGGAAGGTCAGGAATTCGGGGGGAGAAGGTCAGGAACTCGGGGGGGAGAAGGTCAGGAACTCGTGCGGAGAAGGTCAGGAACTCGGGGGGAGAAGGTCAGGAACTCGGGGGGAGAAGGTCAGGAACTCGGGTGGGGAAGGTCAGGAATTCGGGGGGAGAAGGTCAGGAACTCGGGGGGGAGAAGGTCAGGAACTCGTGCGGAGAAGGTCAGGAACTCGGGGGGAGAAGGTCAGGAACTCGGGGGGAGAAGGTCAGGAACTCGGGGGGAGAAGGTCAGGAACTCGGGGGGAGAAGGTCAGGAACACGGGGGGAGAAGGTCAGGAACTCGGGGGGGAGAGAAGGTCAGGAACACGGGGTGGAGAAGGTCAGGAACTCGGGGGAGAGAAGGTCAGGGACTCGGGGGGGGGAGAAGGTCAAGAACTCGGGGGGGAGAAGGTCAGGAACTCGGTGGGGGGAAGGTCAGGAACTCGGGGGGGGGAGAAGGCCAGGAACTCGCGGGGGAGAAGGTCAGGAACTCGGTGGGGGGAAGGTCAGGAACTCGGGGGGGGGAAGGTCAGGAACTCGGCGGGGAGAAGGTCAGGAACTCGGGGGGGAGAAGGTCAGGAACTCGGCGGGGAGAAGGTCAGGAACTCGGGAGGGAGAAGGTCAGGAACTCGGGGGGGAGAAGGTCAGGAACTCGGGGGGAGAAGTTCAGGAACTCGGCGGGGAGAAGGTCAGGAACTCGGGGGGGAGAAGGTCAGGAACTCGGGGGGGGAGAATGTCAGGAACTCGGGGGGAGAAGGTCAGGAACTCGGTGGGGAGAAGGTCAGGAGCTCGGTGGGGAGAAGGTCAGGAGCTCAGGGGGAGAATGTCAGGGACTCGCGGGGAGAAGGTCAGGAACTCGGGGGAGGGAGAAGGTCAGGAACTCGGGGGAGGGAAGGTGAGGAACTCGGGGGAGAGTAGGTCAGGAACTCGGAGGGAGAAGGTCAGGAACTCGGGGGAAGAGAAGGTCAGGAGCTCGGGGGGAGAGAGAAGGTCAGGAACTCGGGGGAGGGAGAAGATCGGAAACTCGGAGAGAGAAGGTGAGGAACTCAGGGGGGAGAAGGTCAGGAACTCGGGGGAGGGAGAAGGTCAGGAACTCGGGGGGAGAGAATGTCAGTAACTCGGGGTGGAGAAGGTCAGGAACTCGGGGGGAGAAGGTCAGGAACTCGGAGAGAGAAGGTCAGGAACTCGGCGGGGAGAATGTCAGGAACTCGGGGGGAGAAGGTCAGGAACTCGGGGGGAAGAAGGTCAGGAACTCGGGGGGGAGTAGTTCAGGAACTCGGGGGAAATAGGTCAGGAACTCGGAGGGGGGGATAAGGTCAGGAACTCAGGGGGAGAAGGTCAGGAACTCGGGGGGGAGAAGGTCAGGAACTCGGGGTGAGAAGGTCAGGAACTCGGGGGGAGAGAAGGTCAGGAACTCGGGGGGTGTAGGTGATGCACTACAACAACACCAAAGACTACGAGTCGAACTTATACGAAGTAGGCTTTTATTGACTAAGAACTGGAGCATGCCTCTTCTAGTGGATCCATCCTAAGAGCTCCCGGGGGAAGGGTGGTGAGTCACCTTTATACCCGGGCTTAGGGGTGGAGCCGGGGACGGAGACATGCCCGGACCTGAACAGAGTTAACAGTGGTTTACCATACAGACCTGTACAGAGTTAGCAGTGGTTTACCACAGTAGGTCAGGAACTCGGGGGAGAGAGAAGGTCAGGAACTCCGGGGGGAGTAGCTCAGGAACTCAGGGGAGAGAGAAGGTCAGGAACTCGGGGAGAGAAGGTCAGGAACTTGGGGGAGAGAGAAGGTCAGGAACTCGGGGAGAGAAGGTCAGGAACTCGGGGAGAGATGGTCAGGAACTCGGGGAAAGAAGGTCAGGAACTCGGGGAGAGGAGGTCAGGAACTCGGGGTGGAGAAGGTCAGGAACTCGGGGAGAGAAGGTCAGGAACTCTGGGGAGAGATGGTCAGGAACTCGGGGGGGAGAAGGTCAGTAACTCGGGGAGAGAAGGTCAGGAACTCGGGGGAGAGAAGGTCAGGAGCTCGGGGGGGGAGAGAAGGTCAGGAACTCGGGGGTGGAGAAGGTCAGGAACTCGGGGGAGAGAAGGCCAGGAACTCTGGGGGGAGAAGTTCAGGAACTCGGGGGGAGAGAAGGTCAGGAAGTCGGGGGGGAGAAGGTCAGGAACTCAGGGGGGGGCAGAAGGTCAGGAACTCGGGGGGAGAGAAGGTCAGGAAGTCGGGGGGCAGAATGTCAGGAACTCGGTGGGGGAGAAGGTCAGGATCTCGGGGGGAGAGAAGGTCAGGAGCTTGGGGGGAGAGAAGGTCAGGAATTCAGGGGGGCGAACTTCAGGAACTCGGTGGGGGGAGAATGTCAGGAACTCGGGGGGAGAGAAGGTCAGGAACTCGGGGGGCTGAAGGTCAGGATCTCGTAGGGGAGAAGGTCAGGATCTCGGGGGAAGAAGGCCAGGAACTCGGGGGGGGATAAGGTCAGGAACTCGGTGGGGAGAAGGTCAGGAACTCGGGGGGGTGAAGGTCAGGAACTCGGGTGGGAGAAGGTCAGGAACTCGGGGGGGAGAAGGTCAGGAACTCGGGGGGAGAAGGTCAGGAACTCGGAGGGAGAAGGTCAGGGACTCGGGGGAGAGAAGGTCAGGAACACGGTGGGGAGAAGGTCAGGAACTCGGGGGGGGGCGAAGGTCATGAACTCGGGGGGGGAGAAGGTCAGGAACTCAGGGGGGAGAAGGGCAGGAACTCGGGCCAAGGTGGTCAGGAACTCGGGTGGGGAGAAGGTCAGAAACTCGGGTGGGGAGAAGGTCAGAAACTCGGGGGGGAGAAGGTCAGGAACTTGGAGGTGGGGAGAAGGTCAGGAACTCGGGGGGGAGAAGGTCAGGAACTCGGGGGGAGAAGGTGAGGAACTCGGGGGGGTTAAGGTCAGAAACTCGGGGGGGAGAAGGTCAGGAACTCGAAGTGGAAGAAGGTCAGGAACTCGGAGGGAGAAGGTCAGGAACTCGGCGGGGAGAAGGTCAGGAACTCGGGGCGGGGAGAAAGTCAGGAACTCGGGGGGGAGAAGGTCAGGAACTCGGTGGGGAGAAGGTCAGGAACTCGGGGGGGAGAATGTCAGGAACTCGGTGGGGAGAAGGTCAGGAACTCGGGGGGGAGAATGTCAGGAACTCGGGGGAAGAAGGTCAGGAACTCGGAGGGGGGGATAAGGTCAGGAACTCGGGGGGAGAAGGTCAGGAACTTGGAGGGGGCAGAAGGTCAGGAACTCGGGGGAGAGAAGATCAGGAACTCGGGGGGGAGAAGGTCAGGAACTCGGAGGGGGCAGAAGGTCAGGAACTCGGGGGGGAGAAGGTCAGGAACTCGGGGGGAGAAGGTCAGGAACTCAGGGGAAGGTGGTCAGGAACTCGGGGGGCGGGGAGAAGGTCAGGAACTCGGGGGGAGAAGGTCAGGAACTCGGGGGAAGGTGGTCAGGAACCCGGGGGGCGGGGAGAAGGTCAGGAACTCGGGGGGAGAAGGTCAGGAACTCAGGGGAAGGTGGTCAGGAACCCGGGGGGCGGGGAGAAGGTCAGGAACTCGGGGGGAGAAGGTCAGGAACTCGGGGGGGGGAGAAGGTCAGGAACTCGGCGGGGAGAAGGTGAGGAACTCGGGGGGGGAGAATGTCAGGAACTCCGGGGGGGGAGAATGTCAGGAACTCGGCGGGGGGGAAGGTCAGGAACTCGGGGGGGAGAAGGTGAGGAACTCGGGGGGGAGAAGGTCAGGAACTCGGTGGGGAGAAGGTCAGGAACTCGGGGGGTAGAGAAGGTCAGGAAGTCGGGGGGGTGAAGGTCAGGAACTCGGGGAGGGGAGAATGTCAGGAACTCGGCGGGGAGAAAGTCACGAACTCGGGGGGGAGAAGGTCAGGAACACGAGGGGGGAGAAGGTCAGGAACTCGGTGGGGAGAAGGTCAGGAACTCGGGGGAGAGAAGGCCAGGAACTCGGGGGGTAGAGAAGGTCAGGAACTCAGGGGGGAGAAGGGCAGGAACTCGGGCCAAGGTGGTCAGGAACTCGGGTGGGGAGAAGGTCAGAAACTCGGGTGGGGAGAAGGTCAGAAACTCGGGTGGGGAGAAGGTCAGAAACTCGGGGGGGAGAATGTCAGGAACTCGGGGGGGAGAAGGACAGGAACTCGGTCGGGGAGAAGGTCAGGAACTCGGGGGGGAGAAGGTCAGGAACTCGGGGGGCTGAAGGTCAGGAACTCGAAGTGGAAGAAGGTCAGGAACTCGGAGGGAGAAGGTCAGGAACTTGGAGGTGGGGAGAAGGTCAGGAACTCGGGGGGGAGAAGGTCAGGAACTCGGGGGGGAGAAGGTCAGGAACTCGGGGGAAGAAGGTCAGGAACTTGGAGGTGGGGAGAAGGTCAGGAACTCGGGGGGGAGAAGTTCAGGAACTCGGGGGGGAGAAGGTCAGGAACTCGGGGGAAGAAGGTCAGGAACTCGGGGGAAGAAGGTCAGGAACTTGGAGGTGGGGAGAAGGTCAGGAACTCGGGGGGGAGAAGTTCAGGAACTCGGGGGGGAGAAGGTCAGGAACTCGGAGGGAGAAGGTCAGGAACTCGGCGGGGAGAAGGTCAGGAACTCGGGGCGGGGAGAAAGTCAGGAACTCGGGGGGGAGAAGGTCAGGAACTCGGTGGGGGAGAAGGTCAGGAACTCGGTGGGGAGAAGGTCAGGAACTCGGGGGGGAGAATGTCAGGAACTCGGGGGAAGAAGGTCAGGAACTCGGAGGGGGAGAAGGTCAGGAACTCGGGGGGTAGAGAAGGTCAGGAACTCGGGGGAGAGAAGGTCAGGAACTTGGGGGGGAGAAGGTCAGGAACTCGGGGGAGAGAAGATCAGGAACTCGGGGGGGAGAAGGTCAGGAACTCGGGGGGAGAAGGTCAGGAACTCGGGGGGAGAAGGTCAGGAACTCGGGGGGTAGAAGGTCAGGAACTCGGGGGGAGAAGGTCAGGAACTCGGGGGGAGAAGGTCAGGAACTCAGGGGAAGGTGGTCAGGAACCCGGGGGGCGGGGAGAAGGTCAGGAACTCGGGGGGAGAAGGTCAGGAACTCGGGGGGGGGAGAAGGTCAGGAACTCGGCGGGGAGAAGGTGAGGAACTCGGGGGGGGAGAATGTCAGGAACTCCGGGGGGGGAGAATGTCAGGAACTCGGCGGGGGGGAAGGTCAGGAACTCGGGGGGGAGAAGGTGAGGAACTCGGGGGGGAGAAGGTCAGGAACTCGGGGGGTAGAGAAGGTCAGGAAGTCGGGGGGGAGAAGGTCAGGAACTCGGGGGGTAGAGAAGGTCAGGAAGTCGGGGGGGAGAAGGTCAGGAACTCGGGGAGGGGAGAATGTCAGGAACTCGGCGGGGAGAAAGTCACGAACTCGGGGGGGAGAAGGTCAGGAACACGAGGGGGGAGAAGGTCAGGAACTCGGTGGGGAGAAGGTCAGGAACTCGGGGGGGGAGAATGTCAGGAACTCGGGGGGGGAGAATGTCAGGAACTCGGGGGAGAGAAGGTCAGGAACTCGGGGGGGAGAATGTCAGGAACTCGGGGGAGAAGGGCAGGAACTCGGGCCAAGGTGGTCAGGAACTCGGGTGGGGAGAAGGTCAGAAACTCGGGGGGGAGAATGTCAGGAACTCGGGGGGGAGAAGGTCAGGAACTCGGTCGGGGAGAAGGTCAGGAACTCGGGGGGGAGAAGGTCAGGAACTCGGGGGGCTGTAGGTCAGGAACACAGACGGGAGAAGGTCAGGAACTCGGGGGACGAAGGTCAGGAACTTGGAGGTGGGGAGAAGGTCAGGAACTCGGGGGGGAGAAGGTCAGGAACTCGAAGTGGAAGAAGGTCAGGAACTCGGTGGGGGAGAAGGTCAGGAACTCGGTGGGGAGAAGGTCAGGAACTCGGGGGGGAGAATGTCAGGAACTCGGGGGGGAGAAGGTCAGGAACTCGGTCGGGGAGAAGGTCAGGAACTCGGGGGGGAGAAGGTCAGGAACTCGGGGGGCTGTAGGTCAGGAACACAGACGGGAGAAGGTCAGGAACTCGGGGGACGAAGGTCAGGAACTTGGATGTGGGGAGAAGGTCAGGAACTCGGCGGGGAGAAGGTCAGGAACTCGAAGTGGAAGAAGGTCAGGAACTCGGAGGGAGAAGGTCAGGAACTCGGGGGGGAGAAGGTCAGGAACTCGGTGGGGGAGAAGGTCAGGAACTCGGTGGGGAGAAGGTCAGGAACTCGGGGGGGAGAATGTCAGGAACTCGGTGGGGAGAAGGTCAGGAACTCGGAGGGGGGGATAAGGTCAGGAACTCGGGGGAGAAGGTCAGGAACTCGGGGGAGAGAAGGTCAGGAACTCGGGGGGGAGAAGGTCAGGAACTCGGAGGGGGCAGAAGGTCAGGAACTCGGGGGGAGAAGGTCAGGAACTCAGGGGAAGGTGGTCAGGAACCCGGGGGGCGGGGAGAAGGTCAGGAACTCGGGGGGAGAAGGTCAGGAACTCGGGGGGGGAGAAGGTCAGGAACTCGGCGGGGAGAAGGTGAGGAACTCGGGGGGGGAGAATGTCAGGAACTCCGGGGGGGGAGAATGTCAGGAACTCGGCGGGGGGCAAGGTCAGGAACTCGGGGGGGAGAAGGTGAGGAACTCGGGGGGGAGAAGGTCAGGAACTCGGTGGGGAGAAGGTCAGGAACTCGGGGGGTAGAGAAGGTCAGGAAGTCGGGGGGGAGAAGGTCAGGAACTCGGGGAGGGGAGAATGTCAGGAACTCGGCGGGGAGAAAGTCACGAACTCGGGGGGGAGAAGGTCAGGAACACGAGGGGGGAGAAGGTCAGGAACTCGGTGGGGAGAAGGTCAGGAACTCGGGGGAGAGAAGGTCAGGAACTCGGGGGAGAGAAGGCCAGGAACTCGGTGGGGGAGAAGGTCAGGAACTCGGGGGAGAGAAGGCCAGGAACTCGGGGGGCAGAAGGTCAGGAACTCGGTGGGGGAGAAGGTCAGGATCTCGGGGGGAGAGAAGGTCAGGAGCTTGGGGGGAGAGAAGGTCAGGAATTCAGGGGGGAGAAGGTCAGGAACTCGGTGGGGGGAGAAGGTCAGGAACTCGGGGGGAGAGAAGGTCAGGAACCCGGGGGGCTGAAGGTCAGGATCTCGTAGGGGAGAAGGTCAGGATCTCGGGGGAAGAAGGCCAGGAACTCGGGGGGGGATAAGGTCAGGAACTCGGTGGGGAGAAGGTCAGGAACTCGGGGGGGTGAAGGTCAGGAACTCGGGTGGGAGAAGGTCAGGAACTCGGGGGGGAGAAGGTCAGGAACTCGGGGGGAGAAGGTCAGGAACTCGGAGGGAGAAGGTCAGGGACTCGGGGGAGAGAAGGTCAGGAACACGGTGGGGAGAAGGTCAGGAACTCGGGGGGGGCGAAGGTCATGAACTCGGGGGGGGAGAAGGTCAGGAACTCAGGGGGGAGAAGGTCAGGAACTCGGGGGGCTGTAGGTCAGGAACACAGACGGGAGAAGGTCAGGAACTCGGGGGACGAAGGTCAGGAACTTGGATGTGGGGAGAAGGTCAGGAACTCGGGGGGGAGAAGGTCAGGAACTCGAAGTGGAAGAAGGTCAGGAACTCGGAGGGAGAAGGTCAGGAACTCGGGGGGGAGAAGGTCAGGAACTCGGTGGGGGAGAAGGTCAGGAACTCGGTGGGGAGAAGGTCAGGAACTCGGGGGGGAGAATGTCAGGAACTCGGTGGGGAGAAGGTCAGGAACTCGGAGGGGGGGATAAGGTCAGGAACTCGGGGGAGAAGGTCAGGAACTCGGGGGAGAGAAGGTCAGGAACTCGGGGGGGAGAAGGTCAGGAACTCGGAGGGGGCAGAAGGTCAGGAACTCGGGGGGAGAAGGTCAGGAACTCAGGGGAAGGTGGTCAGGAACCCGGGGGGCGGGGAGAAGGTCAGGAACTCGGGGGGAGAAGGTCAGGAACTCGGGGGGGGAGAAGGTCAGGAACTCGGCGGGGAGAAGGTGAGGAACTCGGGGGGGGAGAATGTCAGGAACTCCGGGGGGGGAGAATGTCAGGAACTCGGCGGGGGGCAAGGTCAGGAACTCGGGGGGGAGAAGGTGAGGAACTCGGGGGGGAGAAGGTCAGGAACTCGGTGGGGAGAAGGTCAGGAACTCGGGGGGTAGAGAAGGTCAGGAAGTCGGGGGGGAGAAGGTCAGGAACTCGGGGAGGGGAGAATGTCAGGAACTCGGCGGGGAGAAAGTCACGAACTCGGGGGGGAGAAGGTCAGGAACACGAGGGGGGAGAAGGTCAGGAACTCGGTGGGGAGAAGGTTAGGAACTCGGGGGAGAGAAGGTCAGGAACTCGGGGGAGAGAAGGCCAGGAACTCGGTGGGGGAGAAGGTCAGGAACTCGGGGGAGAGAAGGCCAGGAACTCGGGGGGCAGAAGGTCAGGAACTCGGTGGGGGAGAAGGTCAGGATCTCGGGGGGAGAGAAGGTCAGGAGCTTGGGGGGAGAGAAGGTCAGGAATTCAGGGGGGAGAAGGTCAGGAACTCGGTGGGGGGAGAAGGTCAGGAACTCGGGGGGAGAGAAGGTCAGGAACCCGGGGGGCTGAAGGTCAGGATCTCGTAGGGGAGAAGGTCAGGATCTCGGGGGAAGAAGGCCAGGAACTCGGGGGGGGATAAGGTCAGGAACTCGGTGGGGAGAAGGTCAGGAACTCGGGGGGGTGAAGGTCAGGAACTCGGGTGGGAGAAGGTCAGGAACTCGGGGGGGAGAAGGTCAGGAACTCGGGGGGAGAAGGTCAGGAACTCGGAGGGAGAAGGTCAGGGACTCGGGGGAGAGAAGGTCAGGAACACGGTGGGGAGAAGGTCAGGAACTCGGGGGGGGCGAAGGTCATGAACTCGGGGGGGGAGAAGGTCAGGAACTCAGGGGGGAGAAGGGCAGGGACTCGGGGGGGAGAATGTCAGGAACTCGGGGGGGAGAAGGACAGGAACTCGGTCGGGGAGAAGGTCAGGAACTCGGGGGGGAGAAGGTCAGGAACTCGGGGGGCTGAAGGTCAGGAACACAGACGGGAGAAGGTCAGGAACTCGGGGGGGAGAAGGTCAGGAACTTGGAGGTGGGGAGAAGGTCAGGAACTCGGGGGGGAGAAGGTCAGGAACTCGGGGGGGAGAAGGTCAGGAACTCGAAGTGGAAGAAGGTCAGGAACTCGGAGGGAGAAGGTCAGGAACTCGGCGGGGAGAAGGTCAGGATCTCGGGGCGGGGAGAAGGTCAGGAACTCGGGGGGGAGAAGGTCAGGAACTCGGTGGGGAGAAGGTCAGGAACTCGGGGGGGAGAATGTCAGGAACTCGGGGGGAGAAGGTCAGGAACTCGGGGGGAGAAGGTCAGGAACTCGGGGGGAGAAGGTCAGGAACTTGGGGGGGAGAAGGTCAGGAACTCGGGGGAGAGAAGGTCAGGAACTCGGGGGGGAGAAGGTCAGGAACTCGGAGGGGGCAGAAGGTCAGGAACTCGGGGGGGAGAAGGTCAGGAACTCGGGGGGAGAAGGTCAGGAACTCGGCGGGGAGAAGGTGAGGAACTCGGGGGGGGAGAATGTCAGGAACTCCGGGGGGGGAGAATGTCAGGAACTCGGCGGGGGGGAAGGTCAGGAACTCGGGGGGGAGAAGGTGAGGAACTCGGGGGGGAGAAGGTCAGGAACTCGGTGGGGAGAAGGTCAGGAACTCGGGGGGAGAGAAGGTCAGGAACTCGGGGGAAGAAGGCCAGGAACTCGGGGGGGGATAAGGTCAGGAACTCGGTGGGGAGAAGATCAGGAACTCGGGGGGGTGAAGGTCAGGAACTCGGGTGGGAGAAGGTCAGGAACTCGGGTGGGAGAAGGTCAGGAACTCGGGGGGGAGAAGGTCAGGAACTCGGGGGGGTGGAAGGTCAGGAACTCGGGGGGGAGAAGGTCAGGAACTCGGGTGGGAGAAGGTCAGGAACTCGGGGGGGAGAAGGTCAGGAACTCGGGGGGAGAAGGTCAGGAACTCGGGGGGGTGAAGGTCAGGAACTCGGGGGGGTGGAAGGTCAGGAACTCGGGGGGGAGAAGGTCAGGAACTCGGGTGGGAGAAGGTCAGGAACTCGGGTGGGAGAAGGTCAGGAACTCGGGGGGGAGAAGGTCAGGAACTCGGGGGGAGAAGGTCAGGAACACGGTGGGGAGAAGGTCAGGAACTCGGGGGGGGCAAAGGTCATGAACTCGGGGGGGGAGAAGGTCAGGAACTCAGGGGGGAGAAGGGCAGGGACTCGGGGGGGAGAATGTCAGGAACTCGGGGGGGAGAAGGACAGGAACTCGGTCGGGGAGAAGGTCAGGAACTCGGGGGGGAGAAGGTCAGGAACTCGGGGGGCTGAAGGTCAGGAACACAGACGGGAGAAGGTCAGGAACTCGGGGGAAGAAGGTCAGGAACTTGGAGGTGGGGAGAAGGTCAGGAACTCGGGGGGGAGAAGGTCAGGAACTCGGGGGGGAGAAGGTCAGGAACTCGAAGTGGAAGAAGGTCAGGAACTCGGAGGGAGAAGGTCAGGAACTCGGCGGGGAGAAGGTCAGGATCTCGGGGCGGGGAGAAGGTCAGGAACTCGGGGGGGAGAAGGTCAGGAACTCGGTGGGGAGAAGGTCAGGAACTCGGGGGGGAGAATGTCAGGAACTCGGGGGAAGAAGGTCAGGAACTCGGAGGGGGGGATAAGGTCAGGAACTCGGGGGGAGAAGGTCAGGAACTTGGGGGGGAGAAGGTCAGGAACTCGGGGAGAGAAGGTCAGGAACTCGGGGGGGAGAAGGTCAGGAACTCGGAGGGGGCAGAAGGTCAGGAACTCGGGGGGGAGAAGGTCAGGAACTCGGGGGGAGAAGGTCAGGAACTCAGGGGAAGGTGGTCAGGAACCCGGGGGGCGGGGAGAAGGTCAGGAACTCGGGGGGAGAAGGTCAGGATCTCGGGGGGGGAGAAGGTCAGGAACTCGGCGGGGAGAAGGTGAGGAACTCGGGGGGGGAGAATGTCAGGAACTCCGGGGGTGGGAGAATGTCAGGAACTCGGCGGGGGGGAAGGTCAGGAACTCGGGGGGGAGAAGGTGAGGAACTCGGGGGGGGGAGAAGGTCAGGAACTCGGGGAGGGGAGAATGTCAGGAACTCGGCGGGGAGAAGGTCAGGAACACGAGGGGGGAGAAGGTCAGGAACTCGGTGGGGAGAAGGTCAGGAACTCGGGGGGGAGAAGGTCAGGAACACGAGGGGGGAGAAGGTCAGGAACTCGGTGGGGAGATGGTCAGGAACTCGGGGGGGAGAATGTCAGGAACTGGGGGGAGAGAAGGTCAGGAACTCGGGGGAGAGAAGGCCAGGAACTCTGGGGGGAGAAGGTCAGGAACTCGGGGGGTAGAGAAGGTCAGGAAGTCGGGGGGGAGAAGGTCAGGAACTCAGGGGGGGGCAGAAGGTCAGGAACTTGGGGGGAGAGAAGGCCAGGAAGTCGGGGGGCAGAAGGTCAGGAACTCGGTGGGGGAGAAGGTCAGGATCTCGGGGGGAGAGAAGGTCAGGAGCTCGGGGGGAGAGAAGGTCAGGAATTCAGGGGGGCGAACTTCAGGAACTCGGTGGGGGGAGAATGTCAGGAACTCGGGGGGAGAGAACGTCAGGAACTCGGGAGGGAGAAGGTCAGGAACTCGGTGGGGAGAAGGTCAGGAACTCGGTGGGGAGACGGTCAGGATCTCAGGGGGGGAGAAGTTCAGGAACTCACGGGGGAGAGGGTCAGGAACTCAGGGGGGGAGAAGGTCAGGATCTCGGTGGGGAGAAGGTCAGGAACTCGGGGGGCTGAAGGTCAGGATCTCGGAGGGGAGAAGGGCAGGAACTCGGGGGGGAGAAGGTCAGGAACTCGGCGGGGTGAAGGTCAGGAACTTGGGTGGGAGAAGGTCAGGAACTCGGGGGGTAGAAAGTCAGGAACTCGGGGGGAGAAGGTCAGGAACTCGGAGGGAGAAGGTCAGGAACTCGGGGGGGGAGAAGGTCAGGAACTCGGGGGTGGAGAAGGTCAGGAACTCAGGGGGGAGAAGGTCAGGAACTCGGGGGGGAGAAGGTCAGGAGCTCGGGGTGGAAGTTCAGGAACTCGGAGGGGGTGGTTAAGGTCAGGAACTCGGGGGGAGAAGGTCAGGAACCCGGGGGGGAGAAGGTCAGGAACTCGGGGGAGAGAAGGTCAGGAACTCGGGGGGGAGAAGGTCAGGAACTCGGCGGGGGAGAAGGTCAGGAACTCGGGGGGGAGAAGGTCAGGAACTCGAGGGGGGAGAAGGTCAGGAACTCGGCGGGGAGAAGGTCAGGAACTCGGGGGTCTGAAGGTCAGGAACACAGAGGGGAGAAGGTCAGGAACTCGAGGGAAGAAGGTCAGGAACTTGGAGGGGGGGAGAAGGTCAGGAACTTGGGGGGGAGAAGATCAGGAACTCGGGGAGGTGAAGGTCAGGAACTCGAAGTGGGAGAAGGTCAGGAACTCGGAGGGAGAAGGTCAGGAACTCGGCGGGGAGAAGGTCAGGATCTCGGGGCGGGGAGAAGGTCAGGAACTCGGGGGGGAGAAGGTCAGGAACTCAGGGGCAGGTGGTCAGGAACTCGGGGGGCGGGGAGAAGGTCAGGAGCTCGGGGGGGAGAATGTCAGGAACTCAGGGGGAGAAGGTCACGAACTCGGGGGGGAGATGGTCAGGAACTCGAGGGGGTAGAAGGTCAGGAACTCGGCGGGGGAAGTTCAGGGACTCGGGGGGGGAGAAGGTCAGGAACTCGGGGGGGAGAAGGTCAGGAACTCGGGGGGGGAGAATGTCAGGAACTCGGCGGGGAGAAAGTCACGAACTCGGGGGAGAGGAGGTCAGGAACTCGGGGGAGAGAAGGTCAGGAACTCGGGGGGAGAGAAGGTCAGGAGGTCGGGGGGAGAGAAGGTCAGGAACTCGGTGGGGAGAAGGTCAGGAACTCGGCGGGGAGAAGGTCAGGAACTCGGGGGGGGAGAAGGTCAGGAACTCGGCGGGGAGAGGAGAAGGAACTCGAGGGGGAGAAGGTCAGGAACTCGGGGGATGAAGGTCAGGAACTCGGGGGGGGAGAAGGTCAGGAAGTCGGGGGGGAGAAGGTCAGGAACTCGGGGGGGGAGAACGTCAGGAGCTCGGGGGGGTGAAGGTCAGGAACTCGGGGGGAGAAGGTCAGGAACTCGGAGGGAGAAGGTCAGGAACTCGGGGGGGAGAAGGTCAGGAACTCGGGGGGGAGAAGGTCAGGAACTCGGGGGGGCGTTGAAGGTCAGGAACTCGGGGGGGGAGAATTTCAGGAACTCGGGGGAAGAAGGTCAGGAACTCGGAGGGAGAGAAGGTCAGGAACCCGGGGGTGAGAAGGTCAGGAACTCATGGGGGAGAAGGTCAGGAACTCGGGGGGGGTGAAAGTCAGGAACTCGGGGGGGGGAGAAGTTCAGGAACTCGGGGGAAGTAGGTCAGGAACTCTTTGGGGAGAAGGTCAGCAATTCGGGGGAGAAGGTCAGGAACTCAGGGGGCAGAAGGTCAGGAACTCGGGGTAGGGGAGAAGGTCAGGAACTCGGGGTGGAGAAGGTCAGGAACTCGGGGGGAGAAGGTCAGGAACTCGGGGGGGAGAAGGTCAGGAACTCGGGGGGGAGAAGGTCAGGAACTCGGGGGGCAGAAGGTCAGGAACTCGGCGGGGGAGAAGGTCAGGAACTCGGCGGGGAGAAGGTCAGGAACTCGGGGGGGAGAAGGTCAGGGACTCGGGGGGGAGAAGGTCAGGAACTCGGGGGGGAGAATGTCAGGAACTCGGGGGGAGAAGTTCAGGAACTCGGTGGGGGGAGAAGGTGAGGAACTCGGGGGGGAGAAGGTCAGGAACTCGGGTTGGTGAAGGTCAGGAACTCACGGGGGGAGAATGTCAGGAACTCGGGGGGGGGAGGTGGTCAGGAACTCGGGGGGGAGAAGGTCAGGAACTCGGTGGGAGGAAGGTCAGGAACTCGGGGGGGGGGGAAGGTCAGGAACTCGGCGGGGAGAAGGTCAGGAACTCGGGGGGGAGAAGGTCAGGAACTCGGGAGGGAGAAGGTCAGGAACTCGGGGGGGGAGAAGGTCAGGAACTCGGGGGGAGAAGTTCAGGAACTCGGCGGGGAGAACGTCAGGAACTCGGGGGGGAGAAGGTCAGGAACTCGGGGGGGGGAGAATGTCAGGAACTCGGGGGGAGAAGGTCAGGAACTCGGTGGGGAGAAGGTCAGGAGCTCAGGGGGAGAAGGTCAGGGACTCGGTGGGGGGAGAAGGTCAGGAACTCCGGGGGAGAGAAGGTCAGGAACTCGGGGGGAGAGAAGGTCAGGAACTCGGGGGGAGAAGGTCAGGATCTCGGGGGAAGAAGGCCAGGAACTCGGGGGGGGATAAGGTCAGGAACTCGGTGGGGAGAAGGTCAGGAACTCGGGGGGGTGAAGGTCAGGAACTCGGGTGGGAGAAGGTCAGGAACTCGGGGGGGAGAAGGTCAGGAACTCGGGGGGAGAAGGTCAGGAACTCGGAGGGAGAAGGTCAGGAACTCGGAGGGAGAAGGTCAGGGACTCGGGGGAGAGAAGGTCAGGAACACGGTGGGGAGAAGGTCAGGAACTCGGGGGGAGCGAAGGTCATGAGCTCGGGGGGGGAGAAGGTCAGGAACTCAGGGGGGAGAAGGGCAGGGACTCGGGGGAGAGAATGTCAGGAACTCGGGGTGGAGAAGGTCAGGAACTCGGGGGGCTGAAGGTCAGGAACACAGACGGGAGAAGGTCAGGAACTCGGGGGAAGAAGGTCAGGAACTTGGAGGTGGGGAGAAGGTCAGGAACTCGGGGGGGAGAAGGGCAGGAACTCGGGGGGGAGAAGGTCAGGAACTCGGGGGGCTGAAGGTCAGGAACACAGACGGGAGAAGGTCAGGAACTCGGGGGAAGAAGGTCAGGAACTTGGAGGTGGGGAGAAGGTCAGGAACTCGGGGGGGAGAAGGTCAGGAACTCGGGGGGGAGAAGGTCAGGAACTCGGGGGGAGAAGGTCAGGAACTCGGAGGGAGAAGGTCAGGAACTCGGAGGGAGAAGGTCAGGAACTCGGCGGGGAGAAGGTCAGGATCTCGGGGCGGGGAGAAGGTCAGGAACTCGGGGGGGAGAAGGTCAGGAACTCGGTGGGGAGAAGGTCAGGAACTCGGGGGGGAGAATGTCAGGAACTCGGGGGAAGAAGGTCAGGAACTCGGAGGGGGGATAAGGTCAGGAACTTGGGGGGAGAAGGTCAGGAACTTGGGGGGGAGAAGGTCAGGAACTCGGGGGAGAGAAGGTCAGGAACTCGGGGGGGAGAAGGTCAGGAACTCGGAGGGGGCAGAAGGTCAGGAACTCGGGGGGGAGAAGGTCAGGAACTCGGGGGGAGAAGGTCAGGAACTCAGGGGAAGGTGGTCAGGAACCCGGGGGGCGGGGAGAAGGTCAGGAACTCGGGGGGAGAAGGTCAGGAACTCGGGGGGGGAGAAGGTCAGGAACTCGGGGGGGGAGAATGTCAGGAACTCCGGGGGGGGAGAATGTCAGGAACTCGGCGGGGGGGAAGGTCAGGAACTCGGGGGGGAGAAGGTGAGGAACTCGGGGGGGGAGAAGGTCAGGAACTCGGGGAGGGGAGAATGTCAGGAACTCGGCGGGGAGAAGGTCAGGAACACGAGGGGGGAGAAGGTCAGGAACTCGGTGGGGAGAAGGTCAGGAACTCGGGGGGGAGAAGGTCAGGAACTCGGCGGGGGAGAAGGTCAGGAACTCGGGGGGGAGAAGGTCAGGAACTCGAGGGGGGAGAAGGTCAGGAACTCGGCGGGGAGAAGGTCAGGAACTCGGGGGGGAGAAGGTCAGGAACTCGGGGGAGAGAAGGTCAGGAACTCGGGGGTCTGAAGGTCAGGAACACAGAGGGGAGAAGGTCAGGAACTCGAGGGAAGAAGGTCAGGAACTTGGAGGGGGGGAGAAGTTCAGGAACTTGGGGGGGAGAAGATCAGGAACTCGGGGAGGTGAAGGTCAGGAACTCGGCGGGGTGAAGGTCAGGAACTTGGGTGGGAGAAGGTCAGGAACTCGGGGGGTAGAAAGTCAGGAACTCGGGGGGAGAAGGTCAGGAACTCGGGGGGGGAGAAGGTCAGGAACTCGGAGGGAGAAGGTCAGGAACTCGGGGGGGGAGAAGGTCAGGAACTCGGGGGTGGAGAAGGTCAGGAACTCAGGGGGGAGAAGGTCAGGAACTCGGGGGGGAGAAGGTCAGGAGCTCGGGGTGGAAGTTCAGGAACTCGGAGGGGGGGGTTAAGGTCAGGAACTCGGGGGGAGAAGGTCAGGAACCCGGGGGGGAGAAGGTCAGGAACTTGGGTGGGAGAAGGTCAGGAACTCGGGGGGTAGAAAGTCAGGAACTCGGGGGGAGAAGGTCAGGAACTCGGAGGGAGAAGGTCAGGAACTCGGGGGGGGAGAAGGTCAGGAACTCGGGGGTGGAGAAGGTCAGGAACTCAGGGGGGAGAAGGTCAGGAACTCGGGGGGGAGAAGGTCAGGAACTCAGGGGTGGAGAAGGTCAGGAACTCGGAGGGGGGGGTTAAGGTCAGGAACTCGGGGGGAGAAGGTCAGGAACCCGGGGGGGAGAAGGTCAGGAACTCGGGGGAGAGAAGGTCAGGAACTCGGGGGGAGAAGGTCAGGAGCTCGGGGTGGAAGTTCAGGAACTCGGAGGGGGGGGTTAAGGTCAGGAACTCGGGGGGAGAAGGTCAGGAACCCGGGGGGGAGAAGGTCAGGAACTCGGGGGAGAGAAGGTCAGGAACTCGGGGGGAGAAGGTCAGGAACCCGGGGGGGAGAAGGTCAGGAACTCGAGGGGGGAGAAGGTCAGGAACTCGGGGGGAGAAGGTCAGGAACTCGAGGGTCTGAAGGTCAGGAACACAGAGGGGAGAAGGTCAGGAACTCGAGGGAAGAAGGTCAGGAACTTGGAGGGGGGGAGAAGTTCAGGAACTTGGGGGGGAGAAGATCAGGAACTCGGGGAGGTGAAGGTCAGGAACTCGAAGTGGGAGAAGGTCAGGAACTCGGAGGGAGAAGGTCAGGAACTCAGGGGGAGAAGGTCACGAACTCGGGGGGGAGATGGTCAGGAACTCGAGGGGGTAGAAGGTCAGGAACTCGGCGGGGGAAGTTCAGGGACTCGGGGGGGGAGAAGGTCAGGAACTCGGGGGGGAGAAGGTCAGGAACTCGGGGGGGGAGAATGTTTGGAACTCGGCGGGGAGAAAGTCACGAACTCGGGGGAGAGGAGGTCGGGAACTCGGGGGAGAGAAGGTCAGGAACTCGGGGGGCGAGAAGGTCAGGAGGTCGGGGGGAGAGAAGGTCAGGAACTCGGTGGGGAGAAGGTCAGGAACTCGGCGGGGAGAAGGTCAGGAACTCGGGGGGGAGAAGGTCAGGAACTCGGGGGGCTGAAGGTCAGGAACACAGACGGGAGAAGGTCAGGAACTCGGGAGAAGAAGGTCAGGAACTTGGAGGTGGGGAGAAGGTCAGGAACTCGGGGGGGAGAAGGTCAGGAACTCGGGGGGGAGAAGGTCAGGAACTCGAAGTGGAAGAAGGTCAGGAACTCGGAGGGAGAAGGTCAGGAACTCGGCGGGGAGAAGGTCAGGATCTCGGGGCGGGGAGAAGGTCAGGAACTCGGGGGGGAGAAGGTCAGGAACTCGGGGGAAGAAGGTCAGGAACTCGGAGGGGGGGATAAGGTCAGGAACTCGGGGGGAGAAGGTCAGGAACTTGGGGGGGAGAAGGTCAGGAACTCGGGGGAGAGAAGGTCAGGAACTCGGGGGGGAGAAGGTCAGGAACTCGGAGGGGGCAGAAGGTCAGGAACTCGGGGGGGAGAAGGTCAGGAACTCGGGGGGAGAAGGTCAGGAACTCAGGGGAAGGTGGTCAGGAACCCGGGGGGCGGGGAGAAGGTCAGGAACTCGGAGGGAGAAGGTCAGGAACTCGGGGGGGGAGAAGGTCAGGAACTCGGGGGGGGAGAAGGTCAGGAACTCGGCGGGGAGAAGGTGAGGAACTCGGGGGGGGAGAATGTCAGGAACTCCGGGGGGGGAGAATGTCAGGAACTCGGCGGGGGGGAAGGTCAGGAACTCGGGGGGGAGAAGGTGAGGAACTCGGGGGGGGAGAAGGTCAGGAACTCGGGGAGGGGAGAATGTCAGGAACTCGGCGGGGAGAAGGTCAGGAACACGAGGGGGGAGAAGGTCAGGAACTCGGTGGGGAGAAGGTCAGGAACTCGGGGGGGAGAAGGTCAGGAACACGAGGGGGGAGAAGGTCAGGAACTCGGTGGGGAGATGGTCAGGAACTCGGGGGGGGAGAATGTCAGGAACTCGGGGGAGAGAAGGTCAGGAACTCGGGGGAGAGAAGGCCAGGAACTCTGGGGGGAGAAGGTCAGGAACTCGGGGGGTAGAGAAGGTCAGGAAGTCGGGGGGGGAGAAGGTCAGGAACTCAGGGGGGGGCAGAAGGTCAGGAACTCGGGGGGAGAGAAGGCCAGGAAGTCGGGGGGCAGAAGGTCAGGAACTCGGTGGGGGAGAAGGTCAGGATCTCGGGGGGAGAGAAGGTCAGGAGCTCGGGGGGAGAGAAGGTCAGGAATTCAGGGGGGCCAACTTCAGGAACTCGGTGGGGGGAGAATGTCAGGAACTCGGGGGGAGAGAACGTCAGGAACTCGGGAGGGAGAAGGTCAGGAACTCGGTGGGGAGAAGGTCAGGAACTCGGTGGGGAGACGGTCAGGATCTCAGGGGGGGAGAAGGTCAGGAACTCACGGGGGAGAGGGTCAGGAACTCAGGGGGGGAGAAGGTCAGGAACTCGGGGGGGAGAAGGTCAGGAACTCGAGGGGCTGAAGGTCAGGATCTCGGAGGGGAGAAGGGCAGGAACTCGGGGGATGAAGGTCAGGAACTCGGGGGGGCAGAAGGTCAGGAACTCGGGGGGGAGAAGGTCAGGAACTCGGCGGGGTGAAGGTCAGGAACTTGGGTGGGAGAAGGTCAGGAACTCGGGGGGTAGAATGTCAGGAACTCGGGGGGAGAAGGTCAGGAACTCGGAGGGAGAAGGTCAGGAACTCGGGGGGGGAGAAGGTCAGGAACTCGGGTGTGGAGAAGGTCAGGAACTCAGGGGGGAGAAGGTCAGGAACTCGGGGGGGAGAAGGTCAGGAGCTCGGGGTGGAAGTTCAGGAACTCGGAGGGGGTGGTTAAGGTCAGGAACTCGGGGGGAGAAGGTCAGGAACCCGGGGGGGAGAAGGTCAGGAACTCGGGGGAGAGAAGGTCAGGAACTCGGGGGGAGAAGGTCAGGAACTCGGCGGGGGAGAAGGTCAGGAACTCGGGGGGGAGAAGGTCAGGAACTCGAGGGGGGAGAAGGTCAGGAACTCGGCGGGGAGAAGGTCAGGAACTCGGGGGTCTGAAGGTCAGGAACACAGAGGGGAGAAGGTCAGGAACTCGAGGGAAGAAGGTCAGGAACTTGGAGGGGGGGAGAAGTTCAGGAACTTGGGGGGGAGAAGATCAGGAACTCGGGGAGGTGAAGGTCAGGAACTCGAAGTGGGAGAAGGTCAGGAACTCGGAGGGAGAAGGTCAGGAACTCGGCGGGGAGAAGGTCAGGATCTCGGGGCGGGGAGAAGGTCAGGAACTCGGGGGGGAGAAGGTCAGGAACTCAGGGGCAGGTGGTCAGGAACTCGGGGGGCGGGGAGAAGGTCAGGAGCTCGGGGGGGAGAATGTCAGGAACTCAGGGGGAGAAGGTCACGAACTCGGGGGGGAGATGGTCAGGAACTCGAGGGGTTAGAAGGTCAGGAACTCGGCGGGGGAAGTTCAGGGACTCGGGGGGGGAGAAGGTCAGGAACTCGGGGGGGAGAAGGTCAGGAACTCGGGGGGGGAGAATGTCAGGAACTCGGCGGGGAGAAAGTCACGAACTCGGGGGAGAGGAGGTCAGGAACTCGGGGGAGAGAAGGTCAGGAACTCGGGGGGAGAGAAGGTCAGGAGGTCGGGGGGAGAGAAGGTCAGGAACTCGGGGGGGGAGAAGGTCAGGAACTCGGCGGGGAGAGGAGAAGGAACTCGAGGGGGAGAAGGTCAGGAACTCGGGGGATGAAGGTCAGGAACTCGGGGGGGGAGAAGGTCAGGAAGTCAGGGGGGAGAAGGTCAGGAACTCGGGGGGGGAGAACGTCAGGAGCTCGGGGGGGTGAAGGTCAGGGACTCGGGGGGAGAAGGTCAGGAACTCGGAGGGAGAAGGTCAGGAACTCGGGGGGGGAGAAGGTCAGGAACTCGGGGGGGAGAAGGTCAGGAACTCGGGGGGGCGTTGAAGGTCAGGAACTCGGGGGGGGAGAATTTCAGGAACTCGGGGGAAGAAGGTCAGGAACTCGGAGGGAGAGAAGGTCAGGAACCCGGGGGTGAGAAGGTCAGGAACTCATGGGGGAGAAGGTCAGGAACTCGGGGGGGGTGAAAGTCAGGAACTCGGGGGGGGGGAGAAGTTCAGGAACTCGGGGGAAGAAGGTCAGGAACTCTTTGGGGAGAAGGTCAGCAATTCGGGGGGAGAAGGTCAGGAACTCAGGGGGCAGAAGGTCAGGAACTCAGGGGCAGAAGGTCAGGAACTCGGGGTAGGGGAGAAGGTCAGGAACTCGGGGTGGAGAAGGTCAGGAACTCGGGGGGAGAAGGTCAGGAACTCGGGGGGGAGAAGGTCAGGAACTCGGGGGGGAGAAGGTCAGGAACTCGGGGGGCAGGAGGTCAGGAACTCGGCGGGGGAGAAGGTCAGGAACTCGGCGGGGAGAAGGTCAGGAACTCGGGGGGGAGAAGGTCAGGAACTCGGGGGGGAGAACGTCAGGAACTCGGGGGGGAGAATGTCAGGAACTCGGGGGGAGAAGTTCAGGAACTCGGTGCGGGGAGAAGGTCAGGAACTCGGGGGGGAGAAGGTCAGGAACTCGGGTTGGTGAAGGTCAGGAACTCACGGGGGGAGAATGTCAGGAACTCGGGGGGGGGAGGTGGTCAGGAACTCGGGGGGGAGAAGGTCAGGAACTCGGTGGGAGGAAGGTCAGGAACTCGGGGGGGGGGGAAGGTCAGGAACTCGGCGGGGAGAAGGTCAGGAACTCGGGGGGGAGAAGGTCAGGAACTCGGGGGAGAGAAGGTCAGGAACTCGGCGGGGAGAAGGTCAGGAACTCGGGAGGGAGAAGGTCAGGAACTCGGGGGGGAGAAGGTCAGGAACTCGGGGGGAGAAGGTCAGGGACTCGGTGGGGGGAGAAGGTCAGGAACTCGGGGGGAGAGAAGGTCAGGAACTCGGGGGGCTGAAGGTCAGGATCTCGTAGGGGAGAAGGTCAGGATCTCGGGGGAAGAAGGCCAGGAACTCGGGGGGGGATAAGGTCAGGAACTCGGTGGGGAGAAGGTCAGGAACTCGGGGGGGTGAAGGTCAGGAACTCGGGTGGGAGAAGGTCAGGAACTCGGGGGGGAGAAGGTCAGGAACTCGGGGGGAGAAGGTCAGGAACTCGGAGGGAGAAGGTCAGGGACTCGGGGGAGAGAAGGTCAGGAACACGGTGGGGAGAAGGTCAGGAACTCGGGGGGGGCGAAGGTCATGAACTCGGGGGGGGGAGAAGGTCAGGAACTCAGGGGGGAGAAGGTCAGGAACTCGGGGGGCTGAAGGTCAGGAACACAGACGGGAGAAGGTCAGGAACTCGGGGGAAGAAGGTCAGGAACTTGGAGGTGGGGAGAAGGTCAGGAACTCGGGGGGGAGAAGGTCAGGAACTCGGGGGGGAGAAGGTCAGGAACTCGAAGTGGAAGAAGGTCAGGAACTCGGAGGGAGAAGGTCAGGAACTCGGCGGGGAGAAGGTCAGGATCTCGGGGCGGGGAGAAGGTCAGGAACTCGGGGGGGAGAAGGTCAGGAACTCGGTGGGGAGAAGGTCAGGAACTCGGGGGGGAGAATGTCAGTAACTCGGGGGAACAAGGTCAGGAACTCGGAGGGGGGGGATAAGGTCAGGAACTCGGGGGGAGAAGGTCAGGAACTTGGGGGGGAGAAGGTCAGGAACTCGGGGGAGAGAAGGTCAGGAACTCGGGGGGGAGAAGGTCAGGAACTCGGAGGGGGCAGAAGGTCAGGAACTCGGGGGGGAGAAGGTCAGGAACTCGGGGGGAGAAGGTCAGGAACTCAGGGGAAGGTGGTCAGGAACCCGGGGGGCGGGGAGAAGGTCAGGAACTCGGGGGGAGAAGGTCAGGAACTCGGGGGGGGAGAAGGTCAGGAACTCGGCGGGGAGCAGGTGAGGAACTCGGGGGGGGAGAATGTCAGGAACTCCGGGGGGGGAGAATGTCAGGAACTCAGCGGGGGGGAAGGTCAGGAACTCGGGGGGGAGAAGGTGAGGAACTCGGGGGGGGAGAAGGTCAGGAACTCGGGGAGGGGAGAATGTCAGGAACTCGGCGGGGAGAAGGTCAGGAACACGAGGGGGGAGAAGGTCAGGAACTCGGTGGGGAGAAGGTCAGGAACTCGGGGGGGAGAAGGTCAGGAACACGAGGGGGGAGAAGGTCAGGAACTCGGTGGGGAGATGGTCAGGAACTCGGGGGGGGAGAATGTCAGGAACTCGGGGGAGAGAAGGTCAGGAACTCGGTGGAGAGAAGGTCAGGAACTCGGGGGGGAGAAGGTCAGGAACTCGGGGGGCAGAAGGTCAGGAACTCGGGGGGGAGAAGGTCAGGAACTCGGCGGGGTGAAGGTCAGGAACTTGGGTGGGAGAAGGTCAGGAACTCGGGGGGTAGAAAGTCAGGAACTCGGGGGGAGAAGGTCAGGAACTCGGAGGGAGAAGGTCAGGAACTCGGGGAGGGAGAAGGTCAGGAACTCGGGGGTGGAGAAGGTCAGGAACTCAGGGGGGAGAAGGTCAGGAACTCGGGGGTGGAGAAGGTCAGGAACTCGGGGGTGGAGAAGGTCAGGAGCTCGGGGGGGAGAAGGTCAGGAACTCGGAGGGGGGGTTAAGATCAGGAACTCGGGGGGAGAAGGTCAGGAACTCGGGGGGTAGAAAGTCAGGAACTCGGGGGGAGAAGGTCAGGAACTCGGAGGGAGAAGGTCAGGAACTCGGGGGGGGAGAAGGTCAGGAGCTCGGGGTGGAAGTTCAGGAACTCGGAGGGGGGGGTTAAGGTCAGGAACTCGGTGGGGAGAAGGTCAGGAACCCGGGGGGGAGAAGGTCAGGAACTCGGGGGAGAAGGTCAGGAACTCGGGGGGGAGAAGGTCAGGAACTCGGGGGGGAGAAGGTCAGGAGCTCGGGGTGGAAGTTCAGGAACTCGGAGGGGGGGGTTAAGGTCAGGAACTCGGGGGGAGAAGGTCAGGAACCCGGGGGGGAGAAGGTCAGGAACTCGGGGGAGAAGGTCAGGAACTCGGGGGGGAGAAGGTCAGGAACTCGGCGGGGAGAAGGTCAGGAACTCGGGGGTCTGAAGGTCAGGAACACAGAGGGGAGAAGGTCAGGAACTCGAGGGAAGAAGGTCAGGAACTTGGAGGGGGGGAGAAGGTCAGGAACTCGGGGGGGCAGAAGGTCAGGAACTCGGGGGGGCAGAAGGTCAGGAACTTGGGTGGGAGAAGGTCAGGAACTCGGGGGGTAGAAAGTCAGGAACTCGGGGGGAGAAGGTCAGGAACTCGGAGGGAGAAGGTCAGGAACTCGGGGGGGGAGAAGGTCAGGAACTCGGGGGGGGAGAAGGTCAGGAACTCGGGGGGGGAGAAGGTCAGGAACTCGGGGGGGAGAAGGTCAGGAACTCGGGGGGGAGAAGGTCAGGAACTCGGGGGTGGAGAAGGTCAGGAACTCAGGGGGGAGAAGGTCAGGAACTCGGGGGGGAGAAGGTCAGGAGCTCGGGGGGGAGAAGGTCAGGAGCTCGGGGGGGAGAAGGTCAGGAACTCGGAGGGGGGGTTAAGATCAGGAACTCGGGGGGAGAAGGTCAGGAACCCGGGGGGGAGAAGGTCAGGAACTTGGGTGGGAGAAGGTCAGGAACTCGGGGGGTAGAAAGTCAGGAACTCGGGGGGAGAAGGTCAGGAACTCGGAGGGAGAAGGTCAGGAACTCGGGGGGGGAGAAGGTCAGGAGCTCGGGGTGAAAGTTCAGGAACTCGGAGGGAGGGGTTAAGGTCAGGAACTCGGGGGGAGAAGGTCAGGAACCCGGGGGGGAGAAGGTCAGGAACTCGGGGGAGAAGGTCAGGAACTCGGGGGGGAGAAGGTCAGGAACTCGGGGGGGAGAAGGTCAGGAACTCGGGGGGGAGAAGGTCAGGAGCTCGGGGTGGAAGTTCAGGAACTCGGAGGGGGGGGTTAAGGTCAGGAACTCGGGGGGAGAAGGTCAGGAACCCGGGGGGGAGAAGGTCAGGAACTCGGGGGAGAAGGTCAGGAACTCGGGGGGGAGAAGGTCAGGAACTCGGCGGGGGAGAAGGTCAGGAACTCGGGGTGGAGAAGGTCAGGAACTCGAGGGGGGAGAAGGTCAGGAACTCGGCGGGGAGAAGGTCAGGAACTCGGGGGTCTGAAGGTCAGGAACACAGAGGGGAGAAGGTCAGGAACTCGAGGGAAGAAGGTCAGGAACTTGGGGGGGAGAAGATCAGGAACTCGGGGAGGTGAAGGTCAGGAACTCGAAGTGGGAGAAGGTCAGGAACTCGGAGGGAGAAGGTCAGGAACTCGGCGGGGAGAAGGTCAGGATCTCGGGGCGGGGAGAAGGTCAGGAACTCGGGGGGGAGAAGGTCAGGAACTCAGGGGCAGGTGGTCAGGAACTCGGGGGGCGGGGAGAATGTCAGGAACTCAGGGGGAGAAGGTCACGAACTCGGGGGGGAGATGGTCAGGAACTCGAGGGGGTAGAAGGTCAGGAACTCGGCGGGGGAAGTTCAGGGACTCAGGGGGGGAGAAGGTCAGGAACTCGGGGGGGAGAAGGTCAGGAACTCGGGGGGGGAGAATGTCAGGAACTCGGCGGGGAGAAAGTCACGAACTCGGGGGAGAGGAGGTCAGGAACTCGGGGGAGAGAAGGTCAGGAACTCGGGGGGCGAGAAGGTCAGGAGGTCGGGGGGAGAGAAGGTCAGGAACTCGGTGGGGAGAAGGTCAGGAACTCGGCGGGGAGAAGGTCAGGAACTCGGGGGGGAGACGGTCAGGAACTCGGGGGGCTGAAGCTCAGGAACACAGACGGGAGAAGGTCAGGAACTCGGGGGATGAAGGTCAGGAACTTGGAGGTGGGGAGAAGGTCAGGAACTCGGGGGGAGAAGGTCAGGAACTCGGGGGGGAGAAGGTCAGGAACTCGAAGTGGAAGAAGGTCAGGAACTCGGAGGGAGAAGGTCAGGAACTCGGCGGGGAGAAGGTCAGGATCTCGGGGCGGGGAGAAGGTCAGGAACTCGGGGGGGAGAAGGTCAGGAACTCGGTGGGGAG
>NW_028226437.1:0-40584 GCF_052327205.1 Somniosus microcephalus
AAGGTAGGTAGCAGTGAAAATTGGAAGTTGAGAAATTAATAGATTAGATAGTTAATTACATATCTGATGCGCTATCAGTTACTCATAAAAAGACTGAGAGTTAAGAGAGTAACTAAAGGCTTTTATTAGCAAAAGAACAGAGAGCATGCCTCTCGTGGTTGACTGGGTTTCCAAGAAAGGCAGGGGGCTTGCAGGTCAATCACCTTTATACCTGGGCCTTGTGGGTGTGGAGCCAGCCGAGACATGTTGAGGCATGCATAGGTACAACTTGTGTGTAACAACACAACAACAACAACAACCAATAACAGTGGTTTACCACATTCACCTCCCTTGTTTAAAAATTGAGTCCGGCGGGTGAAGTGTACTAAAGGTTCGTGTAAGTAAGTCTATCAGGTGGCCTTGTATGCCTGTCCTGAATCGTCTAGTGTGGCGGCAGTTGATGGTTGCAGCAATCCAACGTTGAATCTGGCGTCTCATTGAGTGGTTGGGTTGTGTCAAATGACGGGTTCCTGAGGGGCTGCGGCATGCCGTCTAGCGGGGTTGGTGTTGTGGTTAGTGGTGTGATGTGCAATGGTAGTGTTTTCAGGGGCACCCAAAGGTGCTAGATCTCGTGTGGGGGCTGTGTCCTCCCGCCCGTTCCGGGTACGCTACGTAAGCGTACTGTGGGTAGGCGTGGGTGGCGAGGGAGGTGTTTCGGGAGCACCCGAAGGTGCGAGGTCTCGTATGGAGACTGTGTCCATCCCGCCCGTCCCGGGTACACCACGTAAGCATACTGAGGGTTGGCATGGAGAGGAGGCTCACCCTCTCGACCACAGGGGGTCCGTCTTATTGGGACCTCACGTGCTTCCGCAGTAGGACGGGTCCTGGAGAGAAGTCAGCCATGTCGGTAACGAGATCCCCGATGTGGACTTCCTGGGGAAGGAGAACAATTCTCTTCGTGAGGAGGTAGCATTGGTGGCTGTACAGAGCAGTGGCCGAATGGAATGGAGCGCCGCAGGGAGGACTTCCTGCCAGCGAGGAGTCGGAAGGCACTTAGATTTCAAGTTTAAAAGGACTGCCTTCCAGACCGTCGCATTCTCCCTTTCCACCTGGCCATTCCCCCGGGGGTTGTAGCTGGTGGTCCTGCTTGTAGCGATACCTCTCGAGAGCAGGTACTGCCGGAGTTCGTACGCTCATAAAGGATGAGCCCCTGTCGCTATGAATATAGCTAGGGAAACCGAACAAGGCGAAGAGAGTCATTCAGACATTTAATGACCGTGGTACTGGTCATATGTCTGAGCAAGGGATGGCAAAACGGGAAAACGGGAGTACTCATCAATTATGTTGAGGAAGTACACATTGCGGTCGGATGGAGGTGGAGGGGCCCTTTAAAATCGACGCTCAGCCGTTCAAAAGGGGCGCGTGGCTTTTGATCAGGCTTGCTCTGTCTAGCCTATAAAAATGCGGTTTGCACTCAGCACAGATTTGGCAGTTCCTGGTCATGGTCCCTGACCTCCTCGATGGAGGTAGGGCAGGTTACGGGATTTGATGAAGTGAAAAAACCTGGTGACCCCTGTGGTAAACCACTGTTTGTATTCCTGTTTGTCCTGTTTGTATTCCACTGTGTACATGCCTGGACATGCCTCGGCTGACTCCTCCCACAGGTCCTAGTATAAAGGTGACTGCTCCCCAGCCCTTTGTATCCTGGACCTGGTCGAGACCACTTCGAGGCAGACCTCCATTCTGTTGTTAATAAAAGCCTTTAGTTACTCTTCTAACTCTCAGTCTTTTATGAGTAATTGATAGCGCATCAATTTTATTAACAACATTTTTATAATGGAGAAGATCCTCACACCAGCATGCCTGGACTTAGATCATCGAGGAGGCCGGACTCATCCACCAAGTTTACTCACTGGCTTAAGTGTTTCGAAAAATTCCTGACTGCCTCCGAAGCAATCAAATCGGACGAGGACAAACTGGATGTCCTGACCTCCAAAGTGAACCACCGAGTGTACTCGGTCATCCAAGACGCGACCTCGTACGCGGATGCTATCAAGCTCCTCAAGGACCAGTACACGCGCCCAGTGAACGAAGTGTACGCCAGGCACCTCCTGGGGAGTCGTAAACAACAACCTGGGGAATCAACCGTGGAATACCTTCAGGCACTGTCTGTGCTTTGGCCGGGCCTGTGGTTGTAAGGATGTAAAGGCCGCCGTGTACACAGAGGAACTTATCCGGGACGCTTTTGTAGCGGGCCACAGATCCAATTACACACGACAGCGACTGTTGGAGCAGAGTAACCCTCGACCTCAACAAGGCCTCTGAACTCGCACTATCGTTGGATGCAGCCTACCAGGGCATGGATGCCTACTCCTCTGCACCGTGGACGCCGCGGGGAATGACAGCCTGGGACACGGTAGGGACCGCCTCATAGCGCCGTGCCACCCCAGCCACACCCCAACAACGGCCCAACTACCGCAGCAGTGTCCCAAGGCCAGACAGCAGTGCCCCAAGGCCAGAAATGCTACTTCTGTGGCCAGGCAAAACACCCCAGAGCGCGCTGCCCGGCGAAAAACGCGATCTGCTCGGGCTGCGGGAAGAAGGGACACTACGCTAGCGTCTGCAAGGGCCAAAGCCACCCCCGAACCCCAGCAGCGCCGCGTGTGGGCCATGCGGGCCCGCCATTTTGGACCTCCCCGGCCGTGTGTGCGAATCACCGGTACAAGCAGCCATTTTGGACGCCTCCAGCCACATGGGGATCATGGACGCCGCCATCTTGGACGACAGCCGGGACGCAGCAGGCCCCCGACACCCTCGCCTCATCTGATACCCGCAGCGACACACCGACCCCTACGTTGGCATCCGTTACACTGGACCAAGCGAGACCGCACCAACTGGCCAGTTCCACAATGGACATTAAGGTAAATGGTCACGATACAATCTGCCTTTTTGACTCCTTTTTGACTCTGGGAGCACGGAGAGCTTCATCCACCCCGACACGGTGCGGCGTTGCTCTCTCCCAGTCCTGCCTGCGCAACAGCGGATTTCTATGGCCTCCGAGTCCCAGTCGGCGGACATCGGCGGCTACTGCGTGGTGACACTCGTAGTAGACGGGACCGTGTACGATCATTTTAAACTTCTGGTCCTGCCTGACCTCTGCGCTGCCGTCCTGCTGGGGTTAGATTTTCAGTGCCACCTTAAAAGTGTTACGATGGCGTACGGTGGACCCCTACCCCCACTCACAGTCCGCAGCCAGCAGCTTCCAAATTGCCCGCCGCGCACCAGGTGCAACCTCTCCACACTCAGAGTCACCCCCCCACCACTGTTTGCTAACCTCACCCCCGACTGTAAGCCCATCGCCACAAAGAGCAGGCGATACAGTGCCGGGGACAGGGTTTTCATTAAAACCGAAGTGGAGCGGCTCCTGAAAGAAGGGATTATTGAGGGCAGCACCAGCCCCTGGCGAGCCCAGGTTGTGGTCGTTAAGACCAGCGAGAAGCAGCGCCTGGTCATCGACTACAGCCAGACAATAAATCGCTACACCCTGCTGGACGCCTACCCACTCCCCCGTATAGCTGATATGGTCAACCAGATCGCGCAGTACCGCGTCTTCTCGACCATTGACCTGAAATCAGCGTACCACCAGCTCCCCATCCGCCCTGAGGACCGCCAGTACACTGCCTTTGAGGCAAACGGCCGCCTCTATCACTTCCTTAGGGTTCCCTTTGGCGTCACCAACGGGGTCTCCATCTTCCAAAGGGAGATGGACCGGATGGTAGATCAAAATGCGTTGCAGGCCACTTTCCCATATCTGGACAATGTGACCATCTGCGGCCGTGACTTGCAGGACCATGACGCAAACCTCGAAAAATTCCTCCGCACCGCCCAACTCCTAAACCTGACATATAACAAGGAGAAGTGCATATTCCGCACAAACCGCCTCGCCATCCTTGGCTGTGTTGTGGAACACGGAGTCATCGGCCCCGACCCCGACCGGATGCGTCCCCTTATGGAACTTCCACTGCCCCACTGCCTCAAGGCCCTGAAGAGGTGCCTAGGGTTTTTCTCCTATTACGCCCAGTGGGTCCCCTACTATGCGGACAAGGCCCGTCCGCTGATCAAGTCCACCTCTTTTCCCTTGACGGCAGAGGCCCGCTTAGCCTTCCACCGTATCACGGAGGACATTGCCAAAGCCACCATGCACGCAGTGGACGAATCCATCCCCTTTCAGGTGGAAAGCGACGCGTCCGACTTTGCCCTGGCCGCTACCCTCAATCAGGCGGGGAGACCCGTGGCCTTCTTTTCACGAACCCTCCAAGGCCCGGAGACCAGACACTCCGCTGTTGAGAAGGAGGCCCAGGCGATTGTGGAGGCTGTGCGTCATTGGAGGCACTACCTGGCCGGAAAACGATTTACCCTGCTCACTGACCAGCGTTCAGTTGCTTTTATGTTTAACAACAAGCAGAGGGGCAAAATCAAAAATGACAAGATCTTGAGGTGGAGAATCGAACTTTCCACCTACAACTACGAGATCTTGTACCGGCCCGGGAAGCTAAATGAACCCCCGGATGCGCTATCGCGTGGCACCTGCGCCAGCGCGCAGATCGATAGACTACGGGTCCTCCACAATGACTTCTGCCACCCGGGGGTCACCAGGTTCTTCCACCTCATCAAGGCCCGCAACCTGCCTTACTCTATTGAGGAGGTCAGGACCATGACCAGGAACTGCCAAGTCTGTGCTGAGTGCAAACCACACTTTTATAGACCAGACAGGGCCCACCTGATAAAAGCCACTCGCCCCTTCGAGCGCCTGAGCGTTGATTTTAAAGGGCCTCTCCCCTCCTCCGACCGCAATGTGTACTTCCTCAATATTATTGATGAGTACTCCCGTTTCCCGTTCGCCTTCCCCTGCCCGGACATGACCAGTGCCACGGTCATTAAATGTCTGAACAACCTCTTCACCCTGTTCGGCTTCCCCAGCTATATCCATAGCGACCGGGGCTCATCGTTTATGAGCGACGAACTCCGTCAGTACCTGCTAACTAGGGGTATTGCCACAAGCAGGACCACCAGTTACAACCCCCGGGGGAACGGACAGGTGGAAAGAGAAAATGCGACAGTTTGGAAGGCCGTCCTGCTAGCCTTAAAGTCTAGGGGCCTTCCAACCTCCCGCTGGCAGGATGTGCTCCCCGATGCGCTCCACTCTATTCGGTCACTGCTGTGCACTGCCACTAACGCCACCCCTCATGAGAAAATGTTCGTCTTCCCAAGGAAGTCCACATCAGGGACATCGCTACCGCCATGGCTGACGTCCCCAGGGCCGGTCCTACTGAGAAGACATGTGAGGACCCATAAAACGGACCCCCTGGTCGAGAGGGTCGACCTCCTCCACGCCAACCCCCAGTATGCTTACATCGCATACCCGGACGGGCGGGAGGACACAGTCTCCATAAGAGACCTTGCACCCTCGGGGACCACAGTAACCCACTACCCACTACCACCCCCCCCCCACGATCCGATATCCAGCCCCAGCAGACGGCAGGCCTGGGCCCCGCGACCCGCTCGACATCTACGAGGACGACACGCCTGTGCCACAGCCTACGCTGGACTCGACGCCGGAAGCTTCACTACCCCTGCCGTCGCCACGCCGATCACAGCGGCAGACAAGACCTCCGGAGAGACTCCAATACACTAACTTTTAATACACTTCACCCCGCCGGACTCAATTTTAAACAAGGGGTGAATGTGGTAAACCACTGTTTGTATTCCTGTTTGTCCTGTTTGTATTCCACTGTGTACATGCCTGGACATGCCTCGGCTGACTCCTCCCACAGGTCCTAGTATAAAGGTGACTGCTCCCCAGCCCTTTGTATCCTGGACCGGTCGACCACTCGAGGCAGACCTCCATTCTGTTGTTAATAAAAGCCTTTAGTTACTCTTCTAACTCTCAGTCTTTTATGAGTAATTGATAGCGCATCAACCCCCGGGTGGCAGAGGTCATTGTGGAGGGTCTTCAGTCTATCGACCTGCGCGTTGGCGCATGTACCACGTGATAGGGCATCTGGGGGCTCATTGAGTTTCCCGGGCTGGTACAAGATATCGTAATTGTAGGTGGAGAGTTCGATTCTCCACCTCAAGATCTTGTCGTTATTGATTTTGCCCCTCTGCTTATTATTAAACATAAAAGCTACTGAACGCTGGTCAGTGAGCAGGGTAAATCGTTTTCCGGCCAGGTAATGCCTCCAATGTCGCACAGCTTCCACAATGGCCTGGGCCTCCTTTTCGACAGAGGAGTGTCGAATCTCGGGGCCCTGGAGGGTCCTTGAGAAAAAGGCCACGGGTCTCCCCGCCTGGTTAAGGGTTGCAGCTAGGGCAAAGTCGGATGCGTCACTCTCCACTTGGAAAGGGATGGACTCATCCACTGCGTGCATTGTGGCCTTCGCAATATCTCCTTTTATGAGAGTGAAGGCTGCACAGGCTTCTGCTGTCAGGGGGTAGGAGGTGGACTTGATGAGGGGTCTGGCTTTGTCCGCATAGTTGGGCACCCACTGAGCATAGTACGAGAAAAACCCTAGGCATCTCTTCAGTGCTTTTTGGCAGTGGGGGAGGGGGAGCTCCATAAGGGGGCGCATCCTGTCGGGGTCGGGGCCGATGACTCCGTTCTCCACTACACAGCCAAGAATGGCAAGGCGCTTGGTACGAAACATACATTTGTCCTTGTTGTATGTTAGGTTCAGCCGCTGGGCCGTACGGAGGAATTTCTCTAGATTAACATCATGGTCCTGCTGGTCGCGGCCGCAGATGGTGACGTTGTCTAGATAGGGGAAAGTGGCCTGGAGCGCGTTCTGGTCGACCATCCGGTCCATCTCCCGTTGGAAGACTGAAACCCCGTTGGTGACGCCGAAGGGAACTCTGAGGAAGTGGCAGAGACGACCGTCAGCTTCAAAAGCTGTGTACTGGCGGTCCTCAGCCCTGATGGGGAGCTGGTGGTATGCCGACTTCAGATCAATCGTCGAGAACACCCGGTATTGTGCTATCTGATTGACCATGTCAGATATGCGGGGGAGTGGGTATGCATCTAGCTGGGTGTAGCGATTGATCGTCTGGCTGTAGTCAATAACTAGGCGCTGTTTTTCGCCAGTCTTCACTACCACCACTTGTGCTCGCCATGGGCTGGTGCTACTTTCAATAATCCCTTCCTTCAGGAGTCTTGCTACCTCGGATTTAATGAAGCTCCTATCCCCGGCACTGTACTGCCTGCTTTTGGTAGCGATGGGCTTACAGTCACGGGTGAGGTTAGCGAACAAGGAGGGGGGGGGGGACTTTAAGGGTGGAGAGGCTGCAAATGGTGCGCGGCGGGCGGTTTAAAAGCTGCTGGCTGCAGACTGTGAGTGGGGGGAGGGGTCCGTCGTACGCTAATGTGACACTCTTAAGGTTGCACTGAAAATCCAACCCCAGTAGAACGGCAGCGCAAAGATGGGGCAGGACCAGGAGTTTAAAATTTTTGTATTCTGTGCCCCTTACTGAAAGGGTCACTACACAGTAGCCACCGACGTCCGCTGACTGGGCTTTGGAAGCCAAAGAGATCCGATGTCGCGTCGGCAGTACCGGGAGAGAGTAACTGTGCACCGTGTCGGGGTGGATAAAGCTTTCCGTGCTCCCGCTGTCAAAAAGGCAGGTAGTGGCGCGGCCGTTTACCTTAATGTCCATCATGGACCTGGACAGTTGATGAGGGAGAGATTGGTCCAGCGTCACGGAGGCCAGCGTATGGTCGAGCGAGTCGATGTGGTCGTCAGATGAGGCGGTGGTTGAGTCCGGGTCCCCCGTGGTTGAAGTTGGAGACGTCCGAGATGGCGGACAAAATGGCGGCGCCCATGGTCCCGATCCCCACGCGGCTGGGGGAGCCCAAGATGGCGGACAAGATGGCTGCCCCCACGGTTCGCACGCGGCGCTGCTGGCGTTAGCGGTTTTACCTTTGCAGGCGCTGACATAGTGTCCTTTCTTCCCGCAGCCGGAGCAGGTAGCGTTTCTCGCCGGGCAGCGTGCTCTGGGGTGTTTTGCCTGGCCACAAAAATAACATTTCTGTGCCTTGGACGTCGCAGCAGCAGTTGAAGGTGGTGGTCCCATGACCCAAGGTTGTGGCATCCACGTTGCGGAGCGGTTAGGGGAGAAGGCGTCCATATTCCTGTGGGCCGCGTCGAGCGAGAGCGCGAGGGACACTGCCTTTCTCAGGTCCATTTCTCCCTTTTCCAACAGTCTCTGCCGGGAGTAGTCGGACCTTAGACCCGCAACGAAAGCATCTCGGATCAGTCCCTCCGTGTGTGCTGCGGCTGATGCTTCTTTGCAATCGCAGTCTCGGCCGAGTATCCGTAGTGCCCATAGGAAGGCCTCCACCGATTCCCCGGGCTGCTGTCTGCGGGATCTTAAGAGGTGCCGGGCATCGACCGTATTTACCGGGCGTGCGTATTGCCCTTTTAGCAGACCGATAGCCGCCGCGTAGGTCGTCGCGTCCTGGATTATTGTATAAACTTGGTGTCTCACCTTTGAGGCCAGGATTTCCAACTTGTTTTCGTCCAGGGTCACAGTTGAGGCTTGCAGGTAGGCCTCGAAGCAACGCAGCCAATGCGCGAATTTGGTAGCCGAACCCGCTTCTTGGGGGTCTAGGTCCAGGCATGTTGGTCTGAGGGCTCGCAGCAGCTCCTGTTGCTCAGCGTTTGGTGCAGCAGCCTGCTGTTCAGCGTTTGGTGCAGCAGCCTGCTGTTCCGCGTTTGGTGCAGCAGCCTGCTGTTCAGCAAATGTCGACATTTTGTTTTTGCTAATAAAATTGATGCACTGAGAGTTAAGAGAGTAACTAAAGGCTTTTATTAGCAAAGAACAGAGCATGCCTCTCGTGGTTGACTGGGTTCCAAGAAGGCAGGGGGCTGCAGGTCAATCACCTTTATACCTGGGCCTGTGGGTGGAGCCAGCCGAGACATGTTGAGGCATGCATAGGTACAACAGTGTGTAACAACAACAACAACAATAACAGTGGTTTACCACACTTTCTAAATCATTTTTTTTTTTAAACAATATGTGTTTTAAAAGCAACGTTTTTTTTTTAAGACGCAGAAAGCGGGAAAAAGAAAGGAAAAGTTTGGAATCAAGATGGCGGCGACTCACCTCGGTTCAGAACGATAAGGCCCGGCCACACACTCACCGATTGGCCCGGCGGCACACGCCAGCAACCCGGCGTACGATTGGTCGAGCTCAAGGTCACTCTGTCGCTAATGAGCGGATAATGAGATGCTAATGAGCGGAATGTTAAGGTTTTTGGGATACCGCGGGCACGATTTTAGCCCGGCCGAAACATAAATATGCTTAAAACCGTCTCGGAAGCGTAAGCTTTCTTTGGAGGTAACGCGCGCGTAGGTACGCCCTGTAACTTTTGAGCGCATACCCGACAGACGCACACGCGATGACAGACAGACAGAATGACAGACAGACAGAAGTACCGATTTATATATATAGATAGAAGATAGATGTAACCACCTCTCTTACCTCATCAAAGAATTCACTGAAGTTAGTCAGACGAGACATGCCTTTAACAAATCCATGCTGGCTGTCTTTGATTAACCCATACCTTTCCAAATGAAAGTTTATTTTGTCCCCGATCGTTTCCAATAACTTCCCCACCACCGATCTTAGACTGACAGGCCTGTAGTTTCCTGGTTTATCCCTCTCCCCTTTCTTGAATAGTGGTATAACATTAGCAACCCTCCAGTCCTCCGGCACGCCTACTCTATCCAATGAGGATTGAAAGGTTGTGACCAATGCCTCTGCTATTTCTACCTTTGTGTCTTTCAGCAATTTAGGATTGATTCCATCTGGACCAGGTGGCTTACCAATTTTCAGTAATACTACTCTTTTCAACACGCCTTCTCTATCTATTACTATCCTGTCCATAACTTCTCTTTCCTCTTTTAGTGTAACCATCACATCATCTGCTTCCTTTGTGAAGACAAATGCAAAGTACTCATTTAATACTTTAGCCATGTCCCCTACCTCTCCATGAAGATTTCTCTTTGAGTCCTTAATAGGCCCAACTTTTTCCCTAACTAACCTCTTGCACTTTATATGTTTACATGACCATAAATAAGCCCAGCCATTTTGAAAAACCTTTTGCTCAGGAAGTTCATGAAAATTGTGGTCAGTCAGCCCAGACTATGGTTTGAGGCTGGAACTTTTCTTGTCTGTATGGCTATTTTCCACCCTGGATGGTGCGCAAATACGTGTGATGTTGGGGGACTGTAAGGGAAATCTTAAAAACCCACTTGCTTTTGTTATTCAGATGACAGCCTCTGCACCACCTTTTTGATTATGACACTGTGAAGCACCTTGGGATGTTTTTCTATGATAAGGGTGCTATATAAATGAGCGTTGTTATAATAAACACAACATTCCACTGCTTCCCATTTTGTATAGAGTTTAAAATGGGTGTGAAGTAAGAACTTGTGTTGCCAGCAACTCGTTAGATGGGCAGTGGATGTTAGCATGGGATTAACTTTCAACTTGTGTTTGAAACTAGATTTAGACTTTTTTGATATTTTTCAGTTTAACCAACATTTTGTTTTGTAGGGCTGAAGAAAAGAAGAACCTCCTACTATTTTTCAGAACTCTCTCCGTCTTTGCAAAATGGTACGAGTATCGCCAAGTCACTTTCAGACATTTCAAGGTAGGAAAAGCATTCCAATATTTAGTTGTAAAGATTCTCATTAGTAAATTTCTATTGTTTAAAAAATATTTTGTGCAGTAGTTTGAAGACTTATATCAGCAGCACAAGTGCTTAAGACTAAACTGGGTCTAAAAAACAACCAGTGAATTTATAGACTGATCTTTTTAAAATTCTCTTCTTCCAAAAGTGCATATATTCAACAGATTCTTCTAATCTGGCTGTTGGAGAACTTAACTTCACTCCCCCCACCCAACCGCCCCCCCCCCCCACACACACACACACACACAAATACATGCACAAAATGAATGTCGAAATATGTGTGGTGTTCTGTTACTGTTAGGAGTGTTACAGCTTTTGTTAGATCATTCCTGGCCCTTTGTCTTGCAAGCAGAGAAGTGAAGAGCCCTGGCCACAATGCCAGTACATACTTCAAGTATGTAGAAATATTTGTAACTTAATTATGTTTCAAACTGGTTTCTCTTTTTCTCAATAATAGTTTCAATATAGTTACATACTTTCTGAAGGGACAGAATCAAAAAGCTATATGCTGGTTCTTTCAAATTGAAGTGAAATTTTTTCTCACCATTGTGCATTGAATAGGCTTGACATTGGTGCAGAATTAAAATTATTTATTGTAGCTCTTCTCAGACATACATTGGCCAAATTATAGTTCCTATCTGTTCGGGAATATTTTATGATTTAAAAGGTTAACACAATACAAACCATGGAATGAGAATGGAAATAAGTTTGTTGGAAAGGTGATAAACAGTAGGTGCTAATGGCTGTAATTACAGTTTAGTTGAATTCTGTTTTTTAAGCTGCATGACTGATGCTCCGTTTATTTAAAATGATACGTACAAAAATGCTACTTTTGTAATTGCTCTTATTTTTGAAATGAAATCATGTAAGGAAAGCTCATGTTTATAAGTGGTATGCTACTGCATTACTGTGAAATTGTTATGTGAAGGAGAAGCACAGTATATAAAACTATGCGTTATCTTGATTGAGTCAAATGTGGTTCAACAAAATTTTAAATTTGAGAAATTGAAAGTCAAAGGTAATATGTGTAACTTTAATGACGTGTAAATAAACATAGATGAGAACTTATAGTTGCATAATATGTCTGAATATTTTTGAAGCAAATTAATTATGAGTTTCTCAGTGGTATGAAATAAAACAAATGATTTTACTTGGGTATAAAGTTCTGTTGAGATAAAGCAATATGTTGTCAAATATAAGGGTGTTGGTATGACACAAGTATAATAATAGAGTTCATGGGTACTATGATATAACAGTGAATGGGAATATACTCTAGAATGCAATGTTCTCTCATAACCACTTAGTAGTTTCTGATTGGGGCTTAATATTTTTTCTGATTAATATACTCTCCCAAAATACGGTTTTCCAATGGGCAGTCTTCGCAAGCAGATGTAACCGTTGGGGTATTCTGCCAAATTGATGGGATTCTCTTCAAGCCGAATCTCAGTCAGGCGATCACGGATATAACTGGAGTCTTGGGGCTTGCAGAATGTACTATCCGTAATGGAAGTTATATTATTATGCTGGAAGGTGGAAAAAGGGTTACAATAAATGTTAAATTTGTCATTTGAGGTGATTTAATACTTTAGTAATCAGATTAATTGCTTGATCCTTGACAAATACCAAAATCCGTAGCTCCCTTTGTGAGACACCTTTTGCCGTTTGTTGAAATCATAAACTATTCAAATAGACAGTGCTGCACAGATGGGTGCTTGCTCTAATTCCTCCGCCAACGTGGTAGTAACTGATTTGGCATGGTTTTATGTAGATTCCAATTGCAGATGCTACATCCTGAATATATCTTTATATAAATTCAAAATTTTGAATCTCTTAAGTTTGAATAATTGTAGATTCCTCACAACTTTGCTGATTATTCATTGCAAGCCACATAATAGTATCCGCATAATAGACCATCATAAAACAAAGTTTGTACGTTTAATCCTACACCATCCTCCTGCTCCTGGCCTGATTCTGTAGCCAACCTCCACCCTTCCTGACTCTAGTCTGAGTCAACACAGAGCCGTCTTGCTTCCTGAATACTCAACTTGAAGCCCAGTCTTGGCCTGCACCTTTTGCCTCATTCTGCACCCCCGCACCAAAGAAAGAATTTTCCTGCAGCCTGGCTACAGTCCAAGTCTCAACCTGACCTGGAGTTGCCTCCCTGTTGCCCACTCAAAGCTTGACATTTGCTTCCATGTCTGGCCATGCCAGACCTAAACCCAAGGTACAGCTTCAGTCTCTGTATGCAGCCTGAGCCACTGCTCCAATTAACCCATGATATTTTCCTGTGGCATGGCATCACTGTAACTCTGCATCTCAGTCTGGAGCCTCCTCCCCTACAGCAACCTCTGACAATGTTGACTACTTTATCACTCATCTATTCCATGACTGGAGGTCCAAACCTTGACATGGGCCAATGCTTGGTCTTGGTCTGTACCACTGATCTAACGTCCATTTCAAATATTTATATTTACTTATTTTTACAAAAATGTCATTAATTTACATGTAAAATTCAAAACTCATTTACAGTATTTAAAATATTTTTCTGTAAGCAGATTTATATTTACAATTTCATACTTTGATAATGTAGCCAGAAATATTTACATCAAATATATAATATATTTTTAGAATTGTTAATAGTTAATATATCTGGTTGTATATAAAATATATATCTAATCATAATTGCATATTATTTGATACCATTTATAATTTAGTACATTTAGATTTTATATATAGTTGCATGTATTTGTACAGATACATTTTAATTTATTACATATGTATATTTAGATGTAATTTTGCAATGAACCTGACTTCTACAGCCATCTCTTCCCCCTAACCATCCATTGGCAATCTTGAAAGTGCAAGCAAAAGTACAGCTGGGAGCCCAATGGAAAAATTCAAATGAGGCTGACTGGCAAATGCAACAGGTCAAACAGGCAGGCAGAACTCCCACACTTCCACTGCTGTTAGAACTAGAGTTTGTAAATCTTGGCTGAAATCTCCCCAGTGTGCTGTATGTGGAGAGTACCAAAAAAAAATTCTATGATTCTGTACTAAAAATTGGGGAATAACAAATCATTTCAAAAGTATGCCACAGGTCTCTTAGTTTTTGGGACTGATGTAAGCTAGGAAAGTTGTGGGCAATAGATTTCTCTGACATTAAAGAAAAAAGTGATTATCCATGGATTGACAAAAGAGCCATTGTTCTGTAGGTAAGGTGCATCGTGCCCCTACAAAACACCATAGCATAATCTGCACTGAAGTGTGAACTTCAGAACTGCTGCTCTGCTACAGCTAGTAGAAATTTCCATTCTTGGGAGAAGGAATGCTGACAATCTTGTCATTCCCTTCTACAAATGGCATTCTGTTGACTCCTTTCGTGGCACTGTTTGCAGTGGCCATGGACTTTGTGCAGAATGAGTTTTGTTTGCCATCAACTAAAAAAGGTGGTGTGGATATTGGAGGTACATGGAGGCTAATGGCTGTGTGTAGACAATCTGGAGGGTGCTGTGCTAATAAATATAAAACAGTGCTGTGAATAAATTTGTTTTATAATAGTGCAATTCATAAAATTAGCATTGCTATGGTATTATTTCCTGTGGTGAATATAGATCAGTTTCACATTCCAGGGAGACCAAGACAGCCTCACTGCTCAGAAGATTTCTCTGACTATGAGAAAATGAGCAGTGAGCAAACAATTATGGAGGCCAATTGGATAAGGGGCAGGGGAAGAGAGGAATAAGGAAGCTGTGGCTGGAATTTAAAAGATTTTCTTTCTTTTTTCTTTCTGTTGTTTCATATTTGGAGTTAAACTGCACAAAATAGAGAAATATCCATAGGAATAGGAGCACTGATGAAAAGATTTTCCTTCAATTTAAATATTTATCGACATCTGACCTGTAAATGAAGTATACGGATGCTGTTGGGTATGTTCAAAGGTACTTTGTCCAGCTGATTGTATCCTAGGTAGAGGAATTCAAGTCTAGCCAAGTTCTGTAACAAAATCATTATTCTTGTCAGTTTTGTTTTCTACAAGTTTGCAAGCTGTGAAATCAAATGTTTATTTTTTTTTGTACTCGAATTATAATGCAGTGATGCCCGACGAATTACATAACCTTAGAAACAATTCAAAGAACATTTAAAACTCCAGTACCAGCCCTAAAAATCCATTACTATTGGTTTTATAGCTGTTAGGTTAACGTGTGGTCCTATATGCACTCTTAAATTTCCAGGTTTTGTGTACTTAATGGCCCGTATTTTCCGATCGGAGGCTTCCTGCGTGCGGAGGCCTCCGATCTGGAAAAAGTCTACCCCCTTACTCGAGGGCTCCGGAGGTCTGGACATTTCCACTCCTGGGCTTCTCCTCTACGAAATGCACAGGGCCCAGGTATCCCAGGGGCGCATGCGGTTCGCAAGCATCCCTGGGATCACGTGGGCCATGAGGAACCAATGAAAGAAGGGAATCCCCCTTCATACTTTTGACAGGTCTCAGCTTAGACCTGTCAAAAGTATGAATAGAGATCACTCCAAAAACACGTCAAAACATTAAATAAATTTTTTTAAAAATCAGGTTTTTAAAATGAGTTAAAATGACATTAAATTAAATATTTTAAACAATAATTTAACTTTTTGAAAAAAAATTAAACATTTTTACGGGGCTAAAAATAAACTTACCTTTTTTAAAAGTATTTTAAAATTATAAATGAGTGGGGAATTTTTTTTTACCAGGCGTAAGATTTTTAAAGGATTTCTGCGGGCGGAGGTTCTGCAGAAAGTGGAACACTCCATCCGCAGAGGCCCTTCTCCAGGGCAGGCGTGCGATCTGTCAAGAGGATTCTTGACGGATCGGAAGTGCTGGTTTTCAGCACTTGCGAGGTCCCTACGGGTGTGTACACAGCTCATACACACCCGTAGGGATCGGAAAATACAGGCCAATATTCCTTCAGTTAATCTTGGTTTTATGTGTCATTTTTGTAGGCTGACTGAGATTTGCCCAGCCAATATCCCCACCCCACGTCACACACTATCTCTTATATTCCCGTAGCAAAGCACTAAGGATATATTACAGGGGGATGAGATTTTCTGGTCTCCCACTGAAGAGATCAGGAAATTTTACCCACAGTAGCATTCCTTCAGTGTTTAATGAAGGGAGTAGGAGTGTGCAATCATTCTAACATGCATAAGAAGGGGTGGTATGGAAGAAGAATTTTCTACATATTGGTTCTATCAGGACTTTTCAGTAACAAAAAAACAAAATACTGCAGATGCTGAAAATCTGGGGGAAAAAATGGAAAATGTCTGAAACAGTCATCTGGTCAGGCAGCATCTGTGAAGAAATCAAAAGTTGACGTTTCAGGTATAGACCCTACCTCAGGATTGGAAGATATTACAAATGAACAGCATTTACAAAGGAATGGAACAAGGGAAAGAGGAAGAAGGTTAAAAAAAACACAAAAACTGCAAACATATCACGTGTGCCATTTAACCATCTCCTGTTCTCCACCTAAGTACTATACAGGAAACTTTCGTTTAAACGGAGGTTAAATCTCCGGAATGCTCTATCCACCGGCAAAATTCAGGAGTCGGTTCAGATAACTTTTTTTTACTTTTCGTTGCTTTTTTTCTCCATTCCTGGCTCTGCAAGCGTCTAGCTGAAGCTGTTGCTTAGCTACAGAGACGCTTGCAAGCTGTGCCGACTGTTTTGAGGCTGAAGCAACAGGGTTTGTTGCTTCAGACGGAGCTCTGAGCTCCGTATGTTTTAACATTGGCGCTGGTTTCTCCGGCAGTGTTGATCGACCGGCACCAGCTCGGTCCCGTCAGTGCCGGATACCAGAAAGTTTCCTGTATATTGGTCATTCTATTTCTTTTCAGTAACATTTCACTGAGGAATATACTCCCACCACTCCACTCCCTTTACAGTATTATGACTCACTGTACTCATGAGAAGCCAGCAGTGCAATAGATATACCACCTTATCCTGCTGATCCATTTGGGAACTGAATCAAATTGTTTGCATGATGGATTAAGACAATTTTTATCTTCAAGATGGGTTGGTGGACAACTAACTGGGTATATGTTGCCAGTGCTTACCTGGAATGATTCTGACGCATAGAAATTCAGGACCATGTTGATTTTGACTGCCACAGACAGTGTCATACTGGTGCATGCAAGTCTTTGTTCATCTGATCCCACAGCTAAGTGTTAGCCTTCTAGCCTGCATTCAACCTCTTGAATTTCACCATTATTACCAAGAAGCTCTGCTAGAGATGGTGTATTGGTGGGTGTCTGACAACAGGATTTCTGTACCACATCGCCTCATGGGCTACCATAATATTAGAAACTTTATTGGATATTATAAACTTTAGTTTTTGAGGGGCAAAAAACTGCAGGTGGGAAAAAAAATAGAAAGCATTTTGAGAGAATTGTGGATGTCCAGTGGTCAGGTTATACAATCAGAGTGGGGAGTTTACACAGGTGTTTTCCATTATAAAATTCCAGGATAAAGTTGACACAAAGTGTGACAAAAATGTGACAACATGAAGTCGAGCAGAACAGAAGTAAGATTTTTAATATATTGTAGATGTAGATACAGTCCACGCTTATCATAGGCAGCCGCATATATTGGACAAATAACGCTAATCATTTGCCAGTAACATAGGAGCCAATTGCAAAGACATGGCTTATAAATTATTAAGTGCACTGGCTAATTTGGGCAGTTAAATAAGTTCTTCACAGCTTGTTTTCATATTTGTATTTAAATCCCTCATTCTGTGTCCATGTCTGTTTTGAGCCCAACATCCCTCTCATTAACAATCACCTGTTCTGAACTAGAATCCTACCCATAAACTATCTGTTGATCCCTTTCAATGTTAAATTTTGTTGACACTAATCGTGGGGACAGAATTAGAATGAAATCAGCCATTTGTTTCCGTCTCTGTTCCCATTCTCTCTAAAGCATGATGCATCTCTAATGTTTACAGTGAGCGAATCGCAAGCTAACCACATCAACACTAACACGCCCGCTATAAGCGGTGGGGCACTGTACCAGTTAATCTCCTGTGATGTTGCAGAAGTGGTATCACGACCATGTGTAATCTTCAGGTGGTGTGGGGTTACAGGGTGGAAATAATTGGACCAAGGCATGTAGACACAATTCAGACCTCATTTTTAAGCCATATATTTTATCTTCATTTTTATATTTCTATGGGGGAAGAAGGGGGTGGTGGGGAGAGAAATTATACAATTATAGCGTGACAAGTTTACAAAGGCAGTTTCCATTTTGTATGTGGACATCAGAACTTAAAATGTAAAATGTTGATGGGAAGTATGCACAGATGTAAGATTTTTAATATTTAATATATAGATAGATAATTCAAACACGAACTGAAACTACAACAGTTATGTAATCAGTAGTGATTATTTTTTCTCTCGCATACACTTTTTTTAAAACACTGAACATAAACTTTACCTCAGTAAAGCTGTTGAAATTTGATCTCTAGCTTTTCTTTCTGGACTGTGGAACCTACCTTCAATTTATGAGTAATTGCACTGAGCAAAAATATCAAATTCAAGCCCAGACTTTTGGGAGAGGCTAAAGGCCCTCAAGCAAATCTTTAATGAAGATATTAAAAGACACAAACATTTCAGTGAATAAATTTAATCATGTTATTGTGGATTATCTATTTTTTTTAAAGATTTAAAAATTTTATTTTAATACCTTATTTTGAGCATTTCTGTGGCTGAGGAAAAATGGACAAATTTTGATTATTTCATCATCAAACTGACTGGGAAAGTTGACGTACTGTTTTCTCATTTTAAATTGATGGTTGTATTAGCATTTCACTGTTAATAGGTCTGCATAATTCATATCTTCACACAAGTTGTTATGACTAGAAATCATAGAATCGTTACAGCACAGAAGGAGGCCATTTGGCCTGTTGAGCCCGTGCCGTCTCTCTGCAAGAGCAATTCAGCGAGTCCCACTCCCCCACCCTTTCCCCGTAGTCCTGCAATCTTTTTTCCTTCAGGTACTTATCCAATTCCCTTTTGAAAGCCACCATTGAATCTGCCTCCACCACCCTTTCAGGCAGTGCATTCCAGTTCATAACCACTCGCTGCGTAAATAAGTTTTTCCTCATTTCGCCTTTGGATCTTCTGCCAATCACCTTAAATCTGTGTCCTCTGGTTCTCGACCCTTCTGCCAACGGGAACAGTTTATCTCTATCTACTCTGTCTAGACCCCTCATGATTTTGAACACCTCGATCAAATCTCCTCTCAACCTTCTCTGCTCTATGGAGAACAACCCCAGCTTCTCCAGTTTATCCATGTAATTGTAATTCCTCACCCCTGGAACCATTCTTGTAAATCTTTTCTGCACCCTCTCTAAGGCCTTCACATCCTTCCTAAAGTGCGGTGCCCAGAATTGGACACAATACTCCAATTGTGGCCGAACCAGTGTTTTATAAAGGTTCATCATAACTTCCTTGCTTTTGTACCCTATGCTTCTGTTTATAAAGCCCAGGATCCAGTATGCTTTTTTAACCGCCTTCTCAACCTGCCCTGCCACCTTCAATGATTTGTGCACATATACCCCCAGTTCTCTCTATTCCTGCACCCCCTTTAGAATTGTACCCTTTAGTTTATATTGCCTCTCTTCGTTCTTCCTACCAAAATGTATCACTTCGCACTTTTCTATGTTAAATTTCATCTGCCACGTGTCCGCCCATTTCTCCAGCCTGTCTATGTTTTCTTGAAGTCTACCACTATCTTCCTCACTGTTCACTATACTTCCAAGTTTTGTGTCATCTGCAGATTTTGAAATTGTGCCCTGTACACCCAAGTCCAAGTCATTAATATATATCAAGAAAAGCAGTGGTCCTAGTACCGACCCCTGGGGAACATCACTGTATACCTTCCTCCAGTCTGATAAACAACCGTTCACCACTACTCTTCTGTCACTTAGCCAATTTCGTATCCATGCTGCCACTGTCCCTTTTATTCCATGGGCTTCAACTTTGCTGGCAAGCCTATTATGTGGCACTTTATCAAACGCCTTTTGGAAGTCCATGTACACTACATCAACCGCATTACCCTCATCAACACTCTTTGTTACCTCTGGTGGTAAGATTTGTGCACTGTTGTAGGTGACCATTGATGCTCAAGCGTTTATACTGACATGACATACATACTGTGGTAATTTAAATAATAGCAAAAATGAGGGCAGCACAGTGCATTGGAGTCCAGTAACACTTTGCATAATGATAGAATGTGGGTTCCTGCAATTGTTCACGTGGTAAGCACCTTTACTGTATTTCTGTTTGGAGGGTGAGGTCAGATATTCTTTTCCCACAGAGAGGGAGGGGAAGTTGGAGGGGGAGTCATTCCAGGTGGCTTGCACACTTCTTAGTGGCTTGTTTCAGAGATCAATTGGACCTGGAAGCAGCTTTTCTGTTCCACCCTCTCAGCTGGGGAAGGTGTGTAGTCAGAGAAGACCCAATAATAGGATAAGGAACCCAAGGGAACTTAAAACTGAAGGGAACTTAAAAAGAGAACTTATTGCCCTCAAAATAGTTTTACTGACTTGCACATAATAATGAAACTGTGGAATCAAAAGTATGTTATTAAAAGATTACCTTAAAGGCATTGCGTTTGATTCCATTGCTTTTAATACGGTTGTATTGTGCACTAAGAGTTACGAGTTTTGGTGGTAAGGCAGGCAGACGGAGCAGTTTGTTTTCACAAAGTGTCAGGTGCTCCAGATTTGGAAGCTGTGCAAAGGCTTTATCTTCTATTTCAGTAATCAGGTTTCCAGTCAGATCGATTCTTCTCAGAGTTGCTTTATTTAGGATTGAACAAAAATAGTAACATGATTTATCTGTCAGTTTTACTATTTACTTGGTAAGAATATTTTCTCTAAAATAAGTTTCTTACACATGCAGTGCCTTGTTTCTAGTTCTCTTTTGCATATTAGACTTTCTGTTTGACTGATATGGAGAATGTGCACTCTCGCCATAGGGACACATCCCATTTACCTGCGTCCAGAGAGCCTTGGCACAGGTTGGTAACAGCCAAGGCTTAGCGACCCCTAAAGTGTTTTATGGGGTCCTGCTGCAGTTTAACCAATTAGAACCACACAGCTTACCAGCACATAGCACTGGTAATTTTCCCACTGCTTGTCCAGCCAGGCTTGCCTAACCCATTAGGGCATTGGCTTGCAGGGCTATCTGGAGCTGAGTAGTAAGAATCCCATCTCCAGTGACCGATCTACCTACCCCCACCTCCCCCACCCGGTCCTAGAACTGAGCCACGTTGGCTGTTCAGTCTTCAAAAGTGCTCTAGAATAGTATGGATCTGTTTTGGTTCAGCTATCAGCTTATGGAGTTTGCCACTTAGCTTCAATCTTCTCGTAATAGACATGTCATCTTGAAGGTATCTCAACCCTGAAGAGACCCCACTTAACATCCTCCTCTTCACCCCCCAACCCCCCAAGAAAGACAATCTCTACTTGGTCATTAGACAACTGACAAGCATGGGTTTGAGCCCTCACTATGCGGGCAACAGGTACTAGGAGCTACTTACAATTGGTGTGGCGGGCAGCACAACTTACCACAGAATGTGTGAGTGCATTACTGCCATTCTCCTGACTATAGTATGGACACACTATTCTCAACAAACAGTTATTCCACCAGTTGGAGGTGTGTTGCTTCAGCAGTAGCTGCTTCCCTCTGCAACCCAATTATGGTAGGTAGTGATTTCTGAATATATGAATGTGTGGTCTCATACCCGGTCTCCAGGTAGCTCTCCAGTAGCTGTTCTCTCAAGTCTATGTATCCTCACCACTTATATGACAGAAAACTGTTTTCGGAAGGACAGCTTGCAACAAGCCAGTCACTTTCAGGTTCTAGGCATCCAGTTCCAATGCTGTGTTCCACCATCACTCTTTACTAACTATTTAATCCAGGTGCACGTGAAGGGCTATCACAAAGAGGCATGTCTGCCATCAGATTATTTTGTCTCCGTGGTGCTTGTTCTTGGTGCAGTATAGGTCAGAGTTTTCTGTTTCTGTAACTTGAATTTTCTTTTTTGCCACACATTCACCTGAATGCTTGATCCTAGATTTGCACTTCGGCCAAAGGAAGCCTTAAAATTGCATGCCTGATTATAAACCATGAAGGAAAATTGTTTGGACACATGTCTTACACAGCAACGTTTAACATGCATTGGAATTTCGCTGAAATTGAAGAAGATTGAGGAAGATTTTACCCCTCGCTCAATGTAATCCCGAAGGGCTCTATCCAGGTTGAAGTTGGCATCCACCAGGTTCCCAGCTACTGGTGGGAGTGAACAATTGGGACAGGCATCATTTGTAATTTCCAATCAGTAGCTTATAAGGTCCTCACTTAAGCTGTGCAAAGCTGTAATATTTCACTTACAGTCCTTCCTACCATATTCCATTGGTTAGCCTATTGTTCAAACCAATATTGGCCATTTCTGTGAAAGGTAGCACCACAATTGTATCAGAAATGCCCAGTATAGACACTTTAAGACCATCTCCTACGATGCTATCCGACACATCATTGATGAAGACATTGAGTTGGACAGGTGACTATGAACAACCTTGCCCCACTACTCTTTCAAGAATAATGGATCAGTGAGTCGCTCTATCTATTCCTGCATGGATTTTGGAGCTGGAGCACACTTCCTGAATAAAATCCAAAATTCTGTCATGTACTCCCATAGCTTCCTGCTTTTTTGAGGCACTAGACCAAAAGCCTTATGAAAATCAATGGAAGAAATGTAAGTGGATTTCCCTTGAGCCTTGCAGTGTTCCATGATCTCAGATAAAGCTACAACCTGTCCTACACATTCCTCAGGAGAGCAAAATCTAGTTTTTTTTCCCTTTCTGATTACTTTGCAGGTTTCCAAAGATTCCCATATATATGCTGCAACAATCTAGAAACCCACCTTAAGAACCACAAATAATCAGTGAGATTCCTCAGTCATTTTTGGTCTCACTGGTATCCCTTTCATGTTGTTTTGCCTGATTGATGATACATAATTAAGCAGGTAGAAAAATATTATTATAGAATTAAACAATTATGTTTTACTTGTCCATCAACATTGCAAAATTTCTTGTATTGTTAAACTATTTCTCTCCTATGGTGTTGGTGTCTCTACTGTGCAGTTACAGCAAATATCAAAATGTACTCACGGAAATCAGCAAAATCTTTTACAGCGACCTTTTTAATCATGTTGAACCGTGCATAAAGGTACGATGTTTCTTTTGGCAAAATTGGAATTGCTTCAATATTGGTCTCATCACAGTACACAGAACCAGTTAGGCAAACACACAAAAGGCAAGTTGGCATGTCTGAAATACAGATAGTTTCCATTAGTAGGTCTTCGATTGCCCTAATGCATTATCATTCTTATTAATAGCCTCTTTGACACATTATCGATGAGGTCTGTGTCTACTTCCAGATTCTCTTTGATGATGTGCCTGCTGTTGGATACTTTGACCTGATCCACAGCCTCGTCGTCAGGTCTGTGTAGAATCAAAGAATGGAAGAAAAATTGCTGCAGCTACTATTGTCTGCATCCCAGAAATCAACCCATATTTCAACAACCATCACGCTCTCAATACAGTAATCTCTGGGATTTATATATTTTTAAATTGGGCAAATTAGTCAAAGATTGCAACAGTGCGAATTATGGATTTTTTAAAAATTACCGATACAACAAAAGGAAATTGCACTTTACAAAAGATTATGGTTATGGAGTTATATATTTGGCTGTGGTTTGAATTCACTTACCATGTTGGAGACATAGAATAATGTACCTCATTTATGGGTTCCCTATGACTTCTGTGCCATGTTAAAAGCTCCTAGTCCAATTGGGCATCGAGGTGGGAGAGGCAGTGGCCTAGGATTTCCTAATTTTAAAGTGTTAGCATTGGTGGTACATCCAGTGTCTGCAAACAGTCTTATTTGGTCAGTTTTGTGGCTGCTTGCTTAAACTTTAGGTGAAGTTATGATATTACACCTGAGTGGTTTATTGGGATGTGGATTATTAAGAGAGCACTGTGTTTGTCCAGTTACTTGATTTTGTTGTCATTTAAGATTCGGGCTGTTGCAGCTTGCATGTTATTTCACCTCTGAGATTGAACAGTACGGACTTCATCATCAGAAAACAAATCTGGACAATATCCAAAGTTGTACATGAACGATGAATTCAAACTGTGTGCCAAGTTTAAACAATCTCATCGAGGTTTCTACCATTACCTTTTTGTAGGAAGCAGGAATATTGTAATATTTAAATGGAAACGCTATACACTGAGTAATGGGAGAGAAAATAAGTTAGTACTCACCAATAGGTGGATCATCTGGTTCTGGTGTTGGGGACTTGATATGGCCCGTGTGTTCTATTTCGTGGTTTGTGTCGGCATCAACAAGCACGGGGATGATCTTTTCTTCTAGCTTTCAACAAAAAAAATTATATATTTTTTGATCAAATTTGCAATTTTGTTTTTTTCTGTATAATAACATTTACACCAATAACAAACTACATTCAGATTACACCCTCAGCACCACAATAAGTTCCTACCAATGACACTGTGGGTACACCTAGCATTTGGTTAGTGATTTTCTATAGCACTAGCTGAGATTAGAAAAATCAACAAGTTCATGATCATAGGTATGAGCCCATGTCCTACCACCCTGTGATGCCACGGTCTGGTACTCATTCTGCGTCACTATCTCCTTCATTCTCATTTTCTTTTCTATTAACTAACTCATCATGCAATTGTTTTCTGTCTCATGTTATAATCATCCTTGTTTACTGTACAGGATGAGGGAAAAACAGCTCTGCTGGATTACAACATTATAGCAACTTTCTTGAGTCCAATCAATGAAGCTTAGATTACACCACAATTCGCCCCCGACTTCCCGATTTCGATGCTTGTGTGCTGCCTTGCTCACTGTGGGACAAATCGAGTAACAAAGAACATTACCTATCAATGCTAGGTAATTGCATCGTCCTTTTTAGGAGTGATACAATAGTGAAGAATAGTCTCCATGCTTTCGGTCTAGCAATACCACAGAACCTGCAGAGATTGAAGTGGGTTTCTTTCTGCGATGTGCTCACTTCTTATTGAGATTTCTGAGACAGATGCTGAACTCACTGGGCCAGTGCAAAAGATCCAGAAATTGTGATAGTTCTGGTGTAAAGCTGGCTCTGAGTGCAAAGCTATATGTAGTAGGTCATATTCGATCTCAAATTATTATGACAGATGGAAACAGTTCATAATTGTAATAAAAGCTTAGCACCTACCCCAAGTAATCTAAGTAATCTAATCATCGAGCTGTTGCATATAATTTACAAAGTGCACACACATTAGTAATCGCAAGTGTCTGAATATGTTAGATTGTCACAAGACATTGTAATGTTTTGCAGTAATGCAAGTAAGAGGTAAGACGAGTGACTCTACAGCCCATTCTCGCTCATGCTACAGAATGCACAAGTAATATCAGTTTATGTTTTCATTCTTCTTCATTCAGAATACTGCACTTGATGACTGGATGAATTAGACATCACTAGGTGAACTGAGGACGCAGGAATGGCATCCTCTGGCTAGCCTTTCTGTAGCCCAAGGTGCTTATTTGCAGCATCATAGTGAACAGAATTTGGTTCACACCATCTTAATTATAGTACTGTAGTAGATCTGGTGCACCATTGTAGTTTTGGTGTCTGGTTGGGTGTGCCATTGCAGCCGATTGCATCTCACCAACTGAGTATAACAATATTACCTGTTGTCTGCTCCACCTTTCTGAGTAAGCAGAGTCTCTTTAAGACTGAGTTGGCTCCAAAACATTCCTGGAGATCGGAGGTTGGATGCTCCATGGCAAGCTCAGTTATCCAGAACTTAAGTCAAGCAGATCCTCAGTCTTCCAGGATGCTATTTCTGATTGACAAGCTAGCGTAATTTATTAATGGGCCTTGGAGGACGGACCTAACACTAAAACTGGAATTCTTCCCACTCATCTCTAAATAATCACCAAGCCAATTCTTTGAGCGATGCATAAACTTGGCTTGTATTCCCTTGAGTATAGAAGATTGAGGGGTGTTTAACATGTTTAAAGGATTCGGTAAACTATTTCCTCTGGTGGGGGCATCATGGTGGGTCATTCAGGAACAAAATCGGGAAGCACTTTTTCACACAGAGGGCAGTAGAAATCACAAGTAGCAGAAAAACTTCCCCAAAAGGCTGTGGATGCAGGGACAGTTGGAGCTTTCAAGACAGATCAATAGATTTTTGTTAGGTAAGTATTAAGGGATATGGAGCTAAGGCGGGTAAATAGAGTTGAGGTACAGATCAGCCATGATCTAATTAAATGGCAGAGCAGGCTCAAGGTGATGAGTGGCCTACTCCTGTTCTTATAACGATGGTGTTCTTGGCTAAGCAGGCAGTAGAAAGCTTGCCAGTGGTCTTTTCCAGTAAGCTGAGGGTTGTTAGCTGATTAAGCTCCAGAGGTAGTCCTTCGCACACATGGGATCACTAAGGCCTTTACTCTTGCCAACTTGTACGCTGATGGCACCCAGCTCTACCTCTCTGCCACTCTCTTGATCCCTCCATTGCTTTGTGCTGTCAGACTGCTTGTTTGCCATCCAGTCTTGGATGAGCAGCAATTTCCTCCTGCTAAACATTGGCCTTACCACAAACTTGCCACTAACTCAATTCCCCTCCCCGAACACTGTGTCAGGCTTCACCAGACTGTTCACAACATCAGTGTCCTATGCGACCCTGAGCTGGGCTTTCGACCCAGTATCCTCCCTGTTACCTATTTGCACCACCGTAACATCGTCCGCCTACCTGCCAACCCCAGCAATCTGCCGCTGAAACCGTCACCAAAGCCTTTACCACCTCTAGATTGGACTATTTGAATGTTTTCATTGCCAGCTTCCCATCCTCCACCCTCTGTAAACTTCAGCTCATGCAAAACTCTGCTGCCAGTGTCATACCCTGCATCGAGATTGCTAGCTTCTGATCCCCGAAAGCCTTGATTTAAAATTCTTTAAAATACTGCACATACTGAGCTTCCACCCACATCCAATTATGTAACCAAACCTTCTGCCTTCTATCTCTGCATCATCGCCTACCTCCATTCTCTATTTTTCTACTTTTGACATTGAACCCTTGGTCAAGGCCTTTATCAACTCAAGGTTTGATTTGTACACCCCTGCACTCTGGAACTCCCTCCACAGATCCTGTCACATTGCCACTTCCTTCCCTGGCTTTTAAATGCTGCTTAAAAACCTTCATCTTTGACAGTCGCTTTTGTTCCCATCTCTAAATTTTTCTACTCTCCCTTTCTTTTTCCATCCACCTTTTTATTTGTCCATCTTGTAATGTCTGAAGGGCTATTGTTGTAATACAAATTGCATTTTTCAAGAAGATTGAGCCAATTGGAGAATGGCAAATATGTTTAATGTAGATTAGTGTTACAGGAAACACAAATGTGTAGAGTACACAATTAAGGGATCTCCACTAGCAAAGAAAGGGAATCGGTTTGATTATTGAGCATTTACAAAATAATTTCCAGTTAATGTGATGTTATCAGCAATGTTGACGAAATACAATAATGTGCGTCAAGGGCATTTAAAGGACTGTAAATTGAAACAAGTTATTTTAACCTTGTACTGTTCATTGGTGAAGCTATATGTGAAATACAATGTGCCGTTTTGGGCACTCCACCTTAAAAATAACACTGATACAGTGGAATGGGCTCAGAAAAGAATGATCAGGATGATTCACCAAATTGGGGAGGTATAGTTAATACTGAAGACGACTGCATCAATCTACAAGAAGATGTTAATAAACTTGAAAAATGGGCGTGTAAGTGGCAAATGAATTTCAATATAGATAATCCAGTAAGGAATTCAAGAGCAACTTCTTTACCCAGAGAATGGTTAGAATGTGGAACTTGCTACCACATGGAGTAGCTGAGGTGAATAGCATAGATGCATTTATGGGGAAGCTAGATAAGTGCACGAGGGAGAAAGGAATAGGAAGGTATGCTGATGGGGTGAGATGAAGTAGGGCGGGAGGAGGCTTGTGTGCAGCATAAACGCTGGCATAGACCAGTTGAGCCGAATGGCCTGTTTCTGTGCTGTCAGTTATATGTAATATGCAATTCTGAGGCTTGGGTCTCTTAGATTATGAGCAATTGAACTCGTTTTCATTAGAGTAGAGAAGACTGAGAGTGACGTGATCCAGTTTATTGAAGCAGTGAAAGTAATGAATAATGCAAATATTATTAGCTTATTTAATTTAGATTATGAGTGCAGAACTAGAGGACATGAAAATAAAAGAAAAGGAATAGAGTAGCCTTTGGTGAGTCGCCATCAAATCCTTCAGCTAAGTGGCTATGGACCGATTATGTGAGCTTCACTTTTTGTTGTGAAGGAGATGACTCAGCACTGAGTTTTCCCCTAGTACTTGCACTCCGTCATTGGGCATCATAGTCTGGAAGGTCACCAATCCTGATTGAGGGCGTTGCTGACATGCTATTTGTCCTGAAGGAGCTTGCCTTTAATAGGTGCCTGGAGAGCTTGCTAGTTTTGGTCTTTCATTCAGTACATGATATTGAAGCCACATGTGTAGTCCACTGCTATTTCACCATCTGCAGATTGGCTGTGTTTAGTTAGACTGGGCTTTGTTGTCTAGAGGCAAGGTTGTTAAGTAAAATATTAAAACGAGTACCTAATTGTCTGAGATTCTGGTTTTTGGAGCCTTATTTCCTTTATCTTTTGAAAAGAGTGACATTAAAAATTTACATTTCTAGGGTTAATATTTATCATCTGTCTAAGCTGTTACATTATGATATTTTCCTCTTCATTTTCAATTTTAATGACCCGGATTTTGCGGTCAGGTGCGAAGGGATGCTGCTCTACGTTGACCTCGAAGAAACTTGCCTACAATGATTTAGCGGGCTCTGTGGCGTCAGTTTCAATCTGGCGACATCTATAGGGGATCTGTGTCGCCCAGCAACAGTGGTGTTATCTAGCAGACTGAGCAGCCAATCAGATTGAAGAATTCTCGCAAACCAGGAAGTAAAAATCACTGATTATCATTCACTTTTCATTCATTTTACAGAAAGCAAAATAAAGATTGGGACATACACGTGGGATTAAGATAGAAGCTGAAATATCAAATAAACTTAAAAATTAAAAAAAAATAATGTTTATTACTTTAAAAATCTATGGTGTATCATGGAATGGAGGGAATGACACTCCACAGTTCCAAGATTAGTTTTTCAGGGTCAGAGAGATTGTTCAGCAGTAATTATGACTTAGTACACCATTAAAAACTCAGTTACAACTTATTCAACAAGGCGTAACTTTCTTCAGTGGTTTTTACAGCGAGAATAGTGCGTAAAAGGTTAAAGTTTATGTCAAATCACTGATTCTGTGTTGATTGTATCTGTGAAGATGTGCAACAGCGCACCCCGTGGAGGAGCAGGGTATCACTGACAGCAACTTTCTGCGTTTAACTGTTCATCTGTGGACGCCAGAAGCTGCTGTCAGTTTTACACAGTGATGATGGCAAGCGCCGACAGTTTCGCCATCATTGCAACCGCAAATTTCGGGCCATTGAATCAGTTGGGGACGGATATAATTGTCACTTAACAACAAAACGAAAATAATTTTACTTATACATTGTTTTAGCCTGGAAGAGGTTTACCCCTCACATTCTTTCTCCTCTTGAGCAAAGGCTGATGAATTATTGCAATAGCTTATATATGTTGATAAGCAACTTTAGTACCATATTGTGTGCAAGGAACTTGAGAAAGGTACATGGAAGTGCCTTATTAAAGGGAAAGTAATGACTATTGGTACTTATGATTGTTCATACAATCACTGAACAAGGTATTAAATATAGGTATAATTTGATGTGCATGTAATCCTATATCCATGTGCACCAGTCAATAATCAATTGCTGTTAATAATAACTAACATCCAGATCTTTCTCATCACGGTTTGTCTGTCAAATTAATTTGTAAATATATAATTACGTACTATTTAATAGCTTTCAAGTTTTCCCCTTTTGTGAAATTTTTTTTTGAAAAGCAATTTTTGCTTTATAATTCAAATATCACTAACTCTTACAAGCAGCTGTTTTTATGACAAACAATTTTAAAGCAATAGTATTTAATTTTGCAACTCAAACTCAGTCACTTTTTTATAAGTATTTTATTAGTAATGTTAAGATTCTATATAAAGTCTTATTGCATTCTGTGTGTTTAACTGCAAGATAATAACATTCATTAATGTCATTATTATAAGTAGTATTTCTGTTCCATGTGTTATGTCTTATTATACTAATTGCAGATTTAAATGTGAGTTTCCTTATAAGATAGAATCAAATCATATTTAAATCTTGTAGATGCCTAAAGAATGTTAAACCGCATTACCTTTGCTTGTTTTATTTCTTGTGGCTCATCTTCATGTTCGTAAGTTGTGTCTGCACCAAAAGATTCCAGTTCCAAATCATACACGTGAAATTGATGTTCCTTATTAGCTGGTGCTGTGAATACTAATTCTCCAAATATAACTACAAAAAGTATAGGACACACACAATTCATTTTGGACTGAAGACCAAGAAAAATAAGTTCTGAGAAAAATTGAAAAGCTGAAATACTGGATAGAACAGTGCCTTGCTGCCTAGACGTAGGATCTGTCAAATCGGTATTTAAAGCTTTCACCAGCTGCTGCCAGAAGTTTGAGAAGAATGAGACTGCGTGATGTGCCTTAACTCCCTGAACTCCTTTCTTAGTTATAGTTGGAATAGCAGTCACAGTTCATAGAGCCCTTAGGCAAATTCTTAACCCGTCAATAAGAAGCTCATTACGATTGTAGCTAAACATTATTGCAAACAAATATTTCAGTGCTATTGTGGATGTTGTGTTTTTAATCAACACATTTTAATTGTGCTTATCGTACTTACTGATTTCAATCTATTTTGCTTACTTAACTTGAGTAACATTGGGGCTGATTTTGACTTTTGGACAGCTAACTGACAGAGAGCGCTGGGCACCCACGGTATTTGAATTAGGCAGGCAAGCTGCGGACGCCAAACAGGCACCCCAATGCAACTCGCCACATGTTGGCCTCAGGAATGTTGGTCAGCAGGGGGTAGGCGATGCTGAGGAGGGGCGTTGCCAGGCCACCAGTGACCTGCAGTATTTTTGTAGAGCCAAGAGCTGCACCCCTGCGTCTTCTGGCTTTGCACCCACCCGCCCCCCCCAAATTTTAATTTGTCTGGCCATTTCCTGAATGGAACGCCTGTAACGCATGAACAGAGTGTCTGTGTCATGAGCTCTACCCATGTGTAACTTAAAATTGCAATCATGGTCTCCTTCACCAGAAACTTGCTTTGCATGAGAAAGAAGGCTGCCGCTCATTTCAGGCAGACGCTTTGACCACCTAGCGGTAAGCCCCTGTGAAAGGCGCAGTGGGCCGATTGTCGGGGTTAAGTGGGGTGGTAAGGCTACTGACCCCATTTCTAAGCCCTTACGACTTATTAATGCCGATTTTCCCAACCAAAATTCGGCCCCATTGACTTTTCAAATGTATAAAATAGCCTAGACTAAATCTTCAGAAGTTCAGACTATTACTCCAGTTAAGTGCATGCCAGCCTGCTATACTGATCATTTTCTGTGTTAAAGGCCATTACTTTTATGTCTGTCAGACAAACTTCTGAAGAGCATGAAGGAAATTTATGATCTCCTTGACTAATACGGCTAGGTTATGTTGATGACATAGATACAAAGCCAGTTTTGAAGCAAATCCCAAGCAGATTGAACTTCCTCTCTCCCCTAAGAAAAAGAAAATTGCAATCATGATGACTCTCGTACTGTTATTGGCCTTTAAGCAAAAGGATTGTAGTCACAATATTCAGAGTATTTCCTATATATGGTTCAGTTAATTTAACAGACTCTGGGTGCTAACTATTAAATTGCTACTTACAGTGTTTGCTTTGCTAAAACGTGAAATTGCTCTTTATTCAGCACAGTAAAGTTTAAAGCATCTACAAACAAAATAAATCTTTAAAGTTGTGCTTTACAAACTTTTAGCAGATTTAATACCATTAAATTCACGTGTTACATAATATTTAGTTTTGTGGACTAGATTTATTTTAAACTTGATGCACTCAGATACTAAATTAATTTTACCTACTTTAGAGAGAACTTTAAACTGAAGTCCTGGATCAGCTTGGAAAGCTTGTGAAATGTTTTTGGCAATGAAATATAAAGAAATTCCTGTATTATATTTTTACCAAGTTTAAGATGGCAAAAACCATAGGTCTGTCTTAATAATAAATTAGTTCCACATTGTATCATATCTGCTTTTCAAGACTGCTGTTTACTAAAGTATTATAAATACTTATGAATTTTTACAAAGCATAACATTTCTCTCATAGCTAAAAAAAAATAACCCATTCAAAGAATATTTTTAAAGAACTTTTTATGCAGGTTTAGTGAATTACTGAAGTTAACCATGAAATATAACACACACACCTATAAATGTTCCTCTCATTTTGATTAATGATTCCAACCTCTGGGTTTTCTGCTTTTTAAATTAAGTAGCGCCAGACTGACATATGTCTTTTACATCAAGTATGTATGAAATATGCAGTAAAACAGTGAAGTATCTTGTTGAATTTGCAGTTGTGGGAGATTTTATGCAAACATAATGGCCAGAATTTTGTGGTCAGCGGCAAAGGGATGGCGCACGCTGCTGACCTTGAAGAAAACTTCCCACAAAGATTTAACGGGCTCTGTGGTGTTGATTTCCCCTGTTACGATGTCAGTTTCATTCTGCGCCATCTATAGGGGCTCTCTTGTGTCCAGTAACAGTGAAGTCATCAAGCAGGCTGAGCAGCCAATCAGATTGAAGAATTCTCACAGACAGCAAACCAGGAAGTAAAAAGCACTGTAGTGATTTGGTGCAGAGTTGTTTTTATTTTGCTTGTTTTGAAACATTGTGATCGAAAATGTACCTAACACTGCCAATTAATTTTGTTATTGTATGTTTTCCAACTCAAATTCTTTGGCCAATAAAATGCAGTTGATTTTCATTTTAATGTATATGTAAGAAAGGAATTAAAGCTGCATTACCTACAATTGGCAATCTCACCAGGACATACAGTCTAGAAAATAAACATAGGCACATTGATCTAGTAGTGGTTATTCTTTTGACACTGGGCTTAAGCGCTTGAGCATTTAATCTAGACTGACATTTTAGTGCAATACCGAGGGCGTGCTGCATTGTTGGCGTGCCAAATTTCAGATGGTACATTAAACTGAGGCCCAATCTGCATGTTCAGGTGGATGTGAAAGATCCTTTTTTGAAGGGGATCAGTTAGTTCTCCTGCTGCCCTCGTCAACTTTTATTCCTTGACCAACACCATTTACCTCATTACTGTTTGTGGGACCTTGTGTGCAAATTGGCTGCCTCGTTTGCTTACAAACCAGTGACTTCATTTCAAAAATAAATTTATTGTCTGTGAAGCGCCTTGAGATTTCCTAAGGGCCTGAATGTCACTGTGTAAATGCAAATTAATAGCTGAAAAGTCACTTTGATATTACCAGCAGATCTCCTGTGGTGTTATGGTACTACAGAACAGGGCAGGGGTCTGGGCTCTGTCAGTGGGCAAAAGTGCACAGCTCCAATAAATTTCTAAGAGCTCTCTGAGATGGAGGTTCCTGAAAAAGTGTTTTACTTATCCCGCATGGAGTAGATAAATACCACATGTGTAATTAAATAAATCTCTGCATGCTCTTTACTTTAACTGTCCATATATTTAGGGTTTATAGGAAAGGCCAAGAAATATGTTAAACTTATGAAAAAGTAAACTGATTTGTATCTTTTCTTTACCAAATACCTCTGCAGCAGGACTTAGTATTGTCAATATGTATCTTTAATAACCTATTGTTATGAAGAATTTTAGTCAAAACTTTCCTCCAATCTTTAATAATGGTGCAGTACTTCCAAAACAGTTACTTGCTTATATGTACAATGGTTGTTTTTGAGTTCTGAGTTTAAATTTTAAAAAGATTGGCTGCTGTAACCCACATAAAATACATAATGAAATATGAAGACTTGATCTGAGTTCTTCATTTTCAAGTTTTCTCCTCAGCTGTATCTGTGATTGGCTTTTTTTTAATACTTGGCAAATGCATTTGCAGACAGCTCGTACACACATTGGCACTTCGTTATGGAAAGGTCATAAAAGCAATGAAAAATCTAAAACTTGGATTCACTAGGATATTATCAGGGATGACAAGTTGCAGTTATGAAGTTCATTTGAGCTAGAAGGCTAAGGCGTGGCCTTCAAGATTATGAAGGGTTTTAATAAAGTAAATAATTTCCACTGGTTTGTGAGATGACGAGGAGAGGACACAGACTGAAGATAATGACAAGAATTTTTAAAAAAGTTAGTTTAGAATGTGGAAATGTCTGACACAAAGCATTTTTGAAACAAGTCCAATTCTTTTAAAAGGGAATTAGTTGCTTGAAAAGTAAAAGAATATTAATGGGTCTGGGGAGTGAGCAGGAGAGTGGAATTATACAAGGGTGGCTCATGGAGAAAAACTTGATGCAACAAATGGTCTCTTTCTATGCTGTTACATTCTATGAATCTATAGTTTTTGTTGTTAGAAAAAGTTGTTCTGATGTTTTGTGCAACAGAAAATTGCAGCTATTCTTACAAATGGGTTCCCTGGTGGGTTTTTTTTTATTCGCTCGTGGGATGTGGGCGTTGCTGGCAAGGCCAGCATTTATTGCCCTTGACAAGGGGGTGGTGAGCCGCCGCCTTGAACTGCTGCCGTCCGTGTGGTGAAGGTACTCCCACAGTTCTGTTAGGGAGGGAGTCCCGGGATGTTGCCCCAGCGACGATGAAGGAACGACGATATACTTCCAAGCCAGGATGGTGTGTGACTTGGAGGGGAACTTGGAGATGGTGGTGTTCCCATGTACCTGCTGCCCTTGTCCTTCTAGGTGGAACAGGTCACGGGTTTGGCCGAAGAAGCCTTGGCGAGTTGTAGATGGTATACACTGCAGCCACGGTACGCCGGTGGTGGAGGGAGTGAATGTTTAAGTTGGTAAATGGGTTGCCAATCAAGCGGGCTGTTTTGTCCTGGTTGGTGTCAAGCCTCTTGAGTGTTGTTGGAGCTGCACTCATCCAGGCAAGTGGAGAGTATTCCATCACACTCCTTACTTGTGCCTTGTAGATGGTTGAAAGGCTTTGGGGAGTCGAGAGGTCAGACACTCGCCGCAGAATACCTAGCCTCAGACCTGCTCTTATTGCCACAGTATTTATGTGGCTGGTCCAGTTAAGTTTCTGGTCAGTGGTGACCCCAGGATGTTGATGGTGTGGGATTCGGCGATGGTAATGCCGCTGAAGGGGCGGTGGTTAGCCTCTCGCTTGTTGGAGATAGTCATTGCCTGGCACTTGTGTGGCACGAATGTTACCTGCCACTTAGCCCAAGCCTGAACGTCGTCCAGGTTTTTTTGCATGCGGGAATGGACTGCTTCATTATCTGAGAAGTTGTGAATGGCACTGAACACTGTGCAGTCATCAGCGAACATCCCCATTTTTGACCTTATGTTGGAGGGAAGGTCGTTGATGAAGCAGCTGAAGATGGTTGGGCCTAGGACACTGCCCTGAGAAACTCCTGCAACCATGTCCTGGGGCTGAGATGATTGGCCAACAACAGCCACAGCCATCTTCCTTTGTGCTAGGTATGACTCCAGCCAGTGGAGAGTTCCCCCCCCAGATTCCCATTGACTTCAGTTTTACTAGGGCTCCTTGATGCTGCACTCCGTCAAATGCTGCCGTGATGTCAAGGGCAATCACTCTCACCTCACCTCTGGAATTCAGCTCCTTTGTCCATGTTTGGACCAAGGCTGTAATGAGGTCGGGAGCCGAGTGGTCCTGGCAGAACACAAACTGGGCATCAGTGAGCAGGTTATTGGTGAGTAAGTGCCACTTGATAGCACTGTTGATGAAACCTTCCATCACTTTGCTGATGATTGAGAGTAGACTGGTGGGGCGATAATTGGCCGGATTGGATTTGTCCTGCTTTTTGTGGACAGGACATACCTAGGCAGTTTTCCACATTGTCGGATAGATACCAGTGTTGTAGCTGTACTGGAACAGCTTGGCTAGAGGTATGGCTAGCTGGAGCACAAATCTTCAGCACGACAGTCGGGATGTTGTCGGGGCCCATAGCCTTTGCTGTATCCAGTGCGCTCAGCCGTTTCTTGCTATCTCGTGGAGTGAATCGAATTGGCTGAAGAGTGGCTTCTGTAATGGTGGGGACCTCAGGAGGAGGCTGCTATGGATCATCTACTTGGCACTTCTGGCTGAAGATGGTTGCAAACACTTCAGCCTTGTCTTTTGCACTCACGTGCTGGACTCCACCATCATTGAGGATGGGGATATTCTTGGAACCTCCCCCTCCCGTTAGTTGTTTAATTGTCCACCACCATTCACGACTGGATGTGGCAGGACTGCAGAGCTTTGATCTGATCCGCTGATTGTGGGATCGCTTAGCCATGTCTATAGCATGCTGCTTCCGCTTTTTAGCATGCATGTAGTCCTGTGTTGCAGCTTCCCCAGGTTGACACCTAATTTTTAGGTACGCCTGGTGCTGTTCCTGACATGCTCTTCTACGCTCCTTATTGAACCAGGGTTGGTCCCCTGGCTTGATGGTAATGGTAGAGTGAGGGATATGCCAGGCCATGCGGTTACAGATTGTGGTGGAATACAATGCTGCTGCTGATGGCTCACAGCGCCTCATGGATGCCCAATTTTGAGCTGCTAGATCTATTCTGAATCTATCCCATTTAGCACGATGGTAGTGCCACACAACACGATGGAAGGTGTCCTCAGTGTGAAGACGGGACTTCATCTCTACAATGACTGTGAGGTGGTCACTGCTACCAATACTGTCATGGATAGATGCATCTGCGACAGGTAGATTGGTGAGGACGAGGTCAAGTTGGTTTTTCCCTCATGTTGGTTCTCTCACCACTTGTCGCAGGCCCAGACTGGCAGCTTGGTCAATAGTGGTGCTACCGAGCCACTCTTGGTGATGGACATTGAAGTCCCCTACCCAGAGTATATTCTCTGCCCTTGCTACTCTCAGTGCTTCTTCCAAGTGGTGTTCAAGATGGACGAGTACTGATTCATTAGCTGAGGGAGGGCGGTAGGTGTTAATCAGCAGGACGTTTCCTTGCCCATGAGACTTCATGGGGTCCAGATTCAATGTTGAGGACTCCCAGGGCCACTCCTTCTCGACTGTATACACTCTGTGCCCTGGTGGGTCTGTCCTGCCTCTCTCTTCCCCCCCGCCCCCCGCCGTTCCTTCCCCCCGCCCCCTGCCGCTCCCTTCCCCCCCGCCGCTCCTTCCCCCCCGCCGCTCCCTTCCCCCCCGCCGCTCCCTTCCCCCCCGCCTCTCTCTTCCCCCCCGCCGCTCCTTCCCCCCCGCCCCTCTCTTCCCCCCGCCCCCTGCCGCTCCCTTCCCCCCCGCCGCTCCCTTCCCCCCCGCCGCTCCCTTCCCCCCCAGCCTCTCTCTTCCCCCCCGCCTCTCTCTTCCCCCCCGCCTCTCTCTTCCCCCCCGCCGCCCCCTTCCCCCCCGCCGCTCCCTTCCCCCCCGTCGCTCCCTTCCCCCCCGCCGCTCCCTTCCCCCCCGCCGCTCCCTTCCCCCCCGCCGCTCCCTTCCCCCCCGCCGCTCCCTTCCCCCCCGCCGCTCCCTTCCCCCCCGCCGTTCCCTTCCCCCCCGCCGTTCCCTTCCCCCCCGCCGCTCCCTTCCCCCCCGCCGCTCCCTCCCCCCCCGCCGCTCCCTCCCCCCCGCCGCTCCCTCCCCCCCCGCCGCTCCCTCCCCCCCCGCCGCTCCCTCCCCCCCCGCCGCTCCCTTCCCCCCCGCCGCTCCCTTCCCCCCCGCCGCTCCCTTCCCCCCCGCCGCTCCCTTCCCCCCCGCCGCTCCCTTCCCCCCGCCGCTCCCTTCCCCCCGCCGCTCCCTTCCCCCCCCCGCTCCCTTCCCCCCCCGCCGCTCCCTTCCCCCCCCGCCGCTCCCTTCCCCCCCCGCCGCTCCCTCCCCCCCCGCCGCTCCCTCCCCCCCGCCGCTCCCTTCCCCCCCCGCCGCTCCCTTCCCCCCCCGCCGCTCCCTTCCCCCCCCGCCGCTCCCTCCCCCCCCCGCCGCTCCCTCCCCCCCCGCCGCTCCCTTCCCCCCCCGCCGCTCCCTTCCCCCCCCCGCCGCTCCCTTCCCCCCCCGCCGCTCCCTTCCCCCCCCCGCCGCTCCCTTCCCCCCCCGCCGCTCCCTTCCCCCCCCGCCGCTCCCTTCCCCCCCGCCGCTCCCTTCCCCCCCGCCGCTCCCTTCCCCCCCGCCGCTCCCTTCCCCCCCGCCGCTCCCTTCCCCCCCGCCGCTCCCTTCCCCCCCGCCGCTCCCTTCCCCCCCGCCGCTCCCTTCCCCCCCGCCGCTCCCTCCCCCCCCGCCGCTCCCTCCCCCCCGCCGCTCCCTCCCCTCCCCCGCCGCTCCCTCCCCCCCCGCCGCTCCCTCCCCCCCCGCCGCTCCCTCCCCCCCGCCGCTCCCTCCCCCCCGCCGCTCCCTCCCCCCCGCCGCTCCCTCCCCCCCGCCGCTCCTTCCCCCCCGCCGCTCCCTTCCCCCCCGCCGCTCCCTTCCCCCCGCCGCTCCCCTTCCCCCCCGCCGCTCCCTTCCCCCCCCGCCGCTCCCTTCCCCCCGCCGCTCCCTTCCCCCCCGCCGCTCCCTTCCCCCCCGCCGCTCCCTTCCCCCCGCCGCTCCCTTCCCCCCGCCGCTCCCTTCCCCCCGCGCCGCTCCCTTCCCCCCCGCCGCTCCCTTCCCCCCCGCCGCTCCCTTCCCCCCCCGCCGCTCCCTTCCCCCCCGCCGCTCCCTCCCCCCCGCCGCTCCCTCCCCCCCCGCCGCTCCCTTCCCCCCCCGCCGCTCCCTCCCCCCCCCGCCGCTCCCTCCCCCCCGCCGCTCCCTCCCCCCCCGCCGCTCCCTCCCCCCCCGCCGCTCCCTCCCCCCCCGCCGCTCCCTCCCCCCCCGCCGCTCCCTCCCCCCCCGCCGCTCCCTCCCCCCCCGCCGCTCCCTCCCCCCCGCCGCTCCCTCCCCCCCGCCGCTCCCTCCCCCCCGCCGCTCCCTCCCCCCCGCCGCTCCCTCCCCCCCGCCGCTCCCTTCCCCCCCGCCGCTCCCTTCCCCCCCGCCGCTCCCTTCCCCCCCGCCGCTCCCTTCCCCCCCGCCGCTCCCTTCCCCCCCCGCCGCTCCCTTCCCCCCCGCCGCTCCCTTCCCCCCCGCCGCTCCCTTCCCCCCCGCCGCTCCCTTCCCCCCCGCCGCTCCCTTCCCCCCCCGCCGCTCCCTTCCCCCCCCGCCGCTCCCTTCCCCCCCGCCGCTCCCTCCCCCCCGCCGCTCCCTCCCCCCCCCCGCCGCTCCCTCCCCCCCCGCCGCTCCCTCCCCCCCCGCCGCTCCCTCCCCTCCCCCGCCGCTCCCTCCCCCCCCGCCGCTCCCTCCCCCCCCGCCGCTCCCTCCCCCCCCGCCGCTCCCTCCCCCCCCGCCGCTCCCTTCCCCCCCGCCGCTCCCTCCCCCCGCCGCTCCCTCCCCCCCGCCGCTCCCTTCCCCCCCGCCGCTCCCTTCCCCCCCGCCGCTCCCTTCCCCCCCCGCCGCTCCCTTCCCCCCCCGCCGCTCCCTTCCCCCCCCGCCGCTCCCTTCCCCCCCCGCCGCTCCCTTCCCCCCCCGCCGCTCCCTCCCCCCCCGCCGCTCCCTCCCCCCCGCCGCTCCCTTCCCCCCCCGCCGCTCCCTTCCCCCCCCGCCGCTCCCTTCCCCCCCGCCGCTCCCTTCCCCCCCCGCCGCTCCCTCCCCCCCCGCCGCTCCCTCCCCCCCGCCGCTCCCTTCCCCCCCGCCGCTCCCTTCCCCCCCCGCCGCTCCCTTCCCCCCCCCGCCGCTCCCTTCCCCCCCCCGCCGCTCCCTTCCCCCCCGCCGCTCCCTTCCCCCCCCGCCGCTCCCTTCCCCCCCGCCGCTCCCTTCCCCCCCGCCGCTCCCTTCCCCCCGCCGCTCCCTTCCCCCCCGCCGCTCCCTTCCCCCCCGCCGCTCCCTTCCCCCCCGCCGCTCCCTCCCCCCCCGCCGCTCCCTCCCCCCCCGCCGCTCCCTCCCCTCCCCCGCCGCTCCCTCCCCCCCCCGCCGCTCCCTCCCCCCCCGCCGCTCCCTCCCCCCCCGCCGCTCCCTCCCCCCCGCCGCTCCCTCCCCCCCGCCGCTCCCTCCCCCCCGCCGCTCCCTTCCCCCCCGCCGCTCCCTTCCCCCCCGCCGCTCCCTTCCCCCCCGCCGCTCCCTTCCCCCCCGCCGCTCCCTTCCCCCCCGCCGCTCCCTTCCCCCCGCCGCTCCCTTCCCCCCGCGCCGCTCCCTTCCCCCCCGCCGCTCCCTTCCCCCCCGCCGCTCCCTTCCCCCCCGCCGCTCCCTTCCCCCCCGCCGCTCCCTTCCCCCCCGCCGCTCCCTCCCCCCCCGCCGCTCCCTTCCCCCCCGCCGCTCCCTCCCCCCCCGCCGCTCCCTCCCCCCCCGCCGCTCCCTCCCCCCCCGCCGCTCCCTCCCCCCCCGCCGCTCCCTCCCCTCCCCCGCCGCTCCCTCCCCCCCCGCCGCTCCCTCCCCCCCCGCCGCTCCCTCCCCCCCGCCGCTCCCTCCCCCCCGCCGCTCCCTCCCCCCCCGCCGCTCCCTCCCCCCCGCCGCTCCCTTCCCCCCCGCCGCTCCCTTCCCCCCCGCCGCTCCCTTCCCCCCCGCCGCTC
>NW_028226438.1:0-40548 GCF_052327205.1 Somniosus microcephalus
AGAGAGAGAGCGACTGGGGGGGAAGAGAGAGAGCGACTGGGGGAAGAGAGAGAGCGACTGGGGGGGAAGAGAGAGCGACTGGGGGGAAGAGAGAGAGCGACTGGGGGGAAGAGAGAAAGCCACTGGGGGGAAGAGAGAGAGCGACTGGGGGGAAGAGAGAGATCGACTGGGGGGAAGGCAGAGATCGACTGGGGGAAGAGAGAGAGCGACTGGGGTAAGAGAGAGAGCGACTGGGGGGGGAAGAGAGAGAGCGACTGGGGGGGAAGAGAGAGAGCGACTGGGGGTGAAGAGGGAGAGCGACTGGGGGGAAAGAGAGAGAGCGACGGGGGGAAAGAGAGAGGGCGACTGCGGGGGAAGAGAGAGGGCGACTGGGGGGGGATGAGAGAAAGCGACTGGGGGGGAAGAGAGAGAGTGACTGGGGGGAAGAGAGAGAGCGACTGGGGGAAGAGAGAGAGCGACTGGGGGGAAGAGACAGAGCGACTGGGGGGGAAGGGAGCGAGCGACTGGGGGGAAGAGATAGAGCGACTGGGGGGGGAAGAGAGAGAGCGACTGGGGGGAAGAGAGAGATGGACTGGGAGTGAAGAGGGAGAGCGACTGGGGGGAAAGAGAGAGGGCGACTGGGGGTGAAGAGAGCGAGCGACTGGGGGGGAAGAGAGCGAGCGACTGGGGGGGACCAGAGCGAGCGACTGGGGGGGAAGAGAGCGAGCGACTGGGGGGGAAGAGAGCGAGCGATTGGGGGGGAAGAGAGCGAGCGACTGGGGGGGAAGAGAGAGAGCGACTGGGGGGGAAGAGAGCGAGCGACTGGGGGGGAAGAGAGCGAGCGACTGGGGGGGAAGAGAGAGAGCGACTGGGGGGGAAGAGAGCGAGCGACTGGGGGGGAAGAGAGCGAGCGACTGGGGGGGAAGAGAGCGAGCGACTGGGGGGGAAGAGAGGGAGCGACTGGGGTGGAAGAGAGCGAGCGACTGGGGTGGAAGAGAGCGAGGGTCTGGGGTGGAAGAGAGCGAGCGACTGGGGGGGAAGAGAGCGAGCGACTGGGGGGGAAGAGAGCTAGCGACTGGGGGGGAAGAGAGCGAGCGACTGGGGGGGAAGAGAGCGAGCGACTGGGGGGGGAAGAGATACAGCGACTGGGGGGGGAAGAGAGAGAGCGACTGGGGGGAAGAGAGAGAGCGACTGGGGGGGGAAGAGAGAGAGCGACGGGGGGGAAGAGAGAGAGCGACTGGGGGGAAGAGAGAGAGCGACTGGGGGGGAAGAGAGAGAGCGACTGGGGGAAGAGAGAGAGCGACTGGGGGGGAAGAGAGAGAGCGACTGGGGGGAAGAGAGAAAGCGACTGGGGGGGAAGAGAGAGCGACTGGGGGGAAGAGAGAGAGCCACTGGGGGGGAAGAGAGAGCGACTGGGGGGAAGAGAGAGAGCGACTGGGGTAAGTGAGAGAGCGACTGGGGGGGGAAGAGAGAGAGCGACTGGGGGGGAAGAGAGAGAGCGACTGGGGGTGAAGAGGGAGAGCGACTGGGGGGAAAGAGAGAGAGCGACGGGGGGAAAGAGAGAGGGCGACTGCGGGGGAAGAGAGAGGGCGACTGGGGGGGGATGAGAGAAAGCGACTGGGGGGGGAAGAGAGAGAGTGACTGGGGGGAAGAGAGAGAGCGACTGGGGGAAGAGAGAGAGCGACTGGGGGGAAGAGACAGAGCGACTGGGGGGGAAGAGAGCGAGCGACTGGGGGGAAGAGATAGAGCGACTGGGGGGGGAAGAGAGAGAGCGACTGGGGGGAAGAGAGAGATGGACTGGGAGTGAAGAGGGAGAGCGACTGGGGGGAAAGAGAGAGGGCGACTGGGGGTGAAGAGAGGGAGCGACTGGGGGGGAAGAGAGCGAGCGACTGGGGGGGAACAGAGCGAGCGACTGGGGGGGAAGAGAGCGAGCGACTGGGGGAGAAGAGAGCGAGCGTGTCTGGGGGCGAAGAGAGCGAGCGACTGGGGGGGAAGAGAGCGAGCGACTGGGGTGGAAGAGAGCGAGCAACTGGGGTGGAAGAGAGTGAGCGACTGGGGGGGAAGAGAGCGAGCGACTGGGGGGGAAGAGAGCTAGCGACTGGGGGGGAAGAGAGCGAGCGACTGGGGGGGAAGAGAGCGAGCGACTGTGGGGGGGAAGAGATAGAGCGACTGGGGGGGGAAGAGAGAGAGCGACTGGGGGGGAAGAGAGAGAGCGACTTGGGGGGGAAGAGAGAGAGCGACGGGGGGGAAGAGAGAGAGCGACTGGGGGGAAGAGAGAGAGCGACTGGGGGGGAAGAGAGAGAGCGACTGGGGGAAGAGAGAGAGTGACTGGGGGGGAAGAGAGAGCGACTGGGGGGAAGAGAGAGAGCGACTGGGGGGAAGAGAGAGAGCCACTGGGGGGAAGAGAGAGAGCGACTGGGGGGAAGAGAGAGATCAACTGGGGGGAAGACAGAGATCGACTGGGGGAAGAGAGAGAGCGACTGGGGTAAGAGAGAGAGCGACTGGGGGGGGAAGAGAGAGAGCGACTGGGGGGGAAGAGAGAGAGCGACTGGGGGTGAAGAGGGAGAGCGACTGGGGGGAAAGAGAGAGAGCGACTGGGGGGAAAGAGAGAGGGCGACTGCGGGGGAAGAGAGAGGGCGACTGGGGGGGGAAGAGAGAGAGCGACTGGGGGGGGAAGAGAGAGAGTGACTGGGGGGAAGAGAGAGAGCGACTGGGGGAAGAGAGAGAGCGACTGGGGGGAAGAGAGAGAGCGACTGGGGGGGAAGAGAGCGAGCGACTGGGGGGAAGAGATAGAGCGACTGGGAGGGGAAGAGAGAGAGCGACTGGGGGGAAGAGAGAGATGGACTGGGAGTGAAGAGGGAGAGCGACTGGGGGGAAAGAGAGAGGGCGACTGGGGGGGAAGAGAGCGAGCAACTGCGGGGGAAGAGAGCGAGCGACTGGGGGGGAAGAGAGCGAGCGACTGGGGGGGAAGAGAGCGAGCGACTGGGGGGGAAGAGAGCGAGCGACTGGGGGGAAGAGAGCAAGCGACTGGGGGGGAAGAGAGCGAGCGACTGGGGGGGAAGAGAGAGAGCGACTGGGGGGGAAGAGAGCGAGCGACTGGGGGGGAAGAGAGCGAGCGACTGGGGGGGAAGAGAGCGAGCGACTTGGGGGGAAGAGAGCGAGCGACTGGGGGGGAAGAGAGCGAGCGACTGGGGGGAAGAGAGCGAGCGACTGGGGGGGAAGAGAGCGAGCGACTGGGGGGGAAGAGAGAGAGCGACTGGGGGGGAAGAGAGCGAGCGACTGGGGGGGAAGAGAGCGAGCGACTGGGGGGAAGAGAGCGAGCGACTGGGGGGGAAGAGAGGGAGCGACTGGGGTGGAAGAGAGCGAGCGACTGGGGTGGAAGAGAGCGAGCGACTGGGGTGGAAGAGAGCGAGCGACTGGGGGGGAAGAGAGCGAGCGACTGGGGGGTAAGAGAGCTAGCGACTGGGGGGGAAGAGAGCGAGCGACTGGGGGGGAAGAGAGCGAGCGACTGGGGGGGGAAGAGATACAGTGACTGGGGGGGGAAGAGAGAGAGCGACTGGGGGGGAAGAGAGAGATCGACTGGGGGGGGAAGAGAGAGAGCGACGGGGGGGAAGAGAGAGAGCGACTGGGGGGGAAGAGAGAGAGCGACTGGGGGGGAAGAGAGAGAGCGACTGGGGGAAGAGAGAGAGCGACTGGGGGGGAAGAGAGAGCGACTGGGGGGAAGAGAGAGAGCGACTGGGGGGAAGAGAGAAAGCCACTGGGGGGAAGAGAGAGAGCGACTGGGGGGAAGAGAGAGATCGACTGGGGGGAAGGCAGAGATCGACTGGGGGAAGAGAGAGAGCGACTGGGGTAAGAGAGAGAGCGACTGGGGGGGGAAGAGAGAGAGCGACTGGGGGGGAAGAGAGAGAGCGACTGGGGGCGAAGAGAGCGAGCGACTGGGGGGGAAGAGAGCGAGCAACTGGGGGGGAAGAGGGCGAGCGACTGGGGGGGAAGAGTGCGAGCGACTGGCGGGGGAAGAGAGAACATAAGAACATAAGAACATAAGAAATAGGAGCAGGAGTAGGCCAATCGGCCCCTCGAGCCTGCTCCGCCATTCAATAAGATCATGGCTGATCTGATCCTAACCGCCAATCCACTACGACAGGACTATCTCCTGAATCTAACAGAATTAGACACACGAAAAACAGGAGCAGGATCAGGCTACGCGGCCCCTGGGCCCGCTCCGCTACCCACAGGGCCATGACCTATCCGAACCTAGACTCATGTCCAAATTCCTGCCCGCTCCCCGTAACCCTTAATTCCCTTTTCTACTAGGAAACTGTCTATTTCTGTTTTAAATTTATGTAATGATGTAGCTTCGACAGCTTTTTGGGGCAGCATATTCCATGGACCTACCACCCTCTGAGTGAAGTAGTTCCTCCTCATCTCAGTTTTGAAAAAGCAGCCCCTTATTCTAAGACTATGCCCCCTAGTTCTAGTTTCACCCATCATCTGGAACATCCTCCCTGCATCCACCCGATCCAACCCCTTCATAATCTTATATGTTTCAATAAGATCGCCTCTCATTCTTCTGAACTCCAATGAGTAGAGTCCCAATCTACTCAACCTCTCCTCATATGTCCATCCCCTCATCCCCGGGATTAATCGAGTGAACCTTCTTTGTACTGACTCGAGAGCAAGTATGTCCTTTCTTAAGTATGGACACCAAAACTGTATGCAGTATTCCAGGTGCGGTCTCACCAATACCTTGTACAACTGAAGCAATACCTCCCTATTTTTATATTCTATCCCCCTGGCAATGAAAGCCAACATTCCATTGGCCTTCTTAATCACTTGCTGCACCTGCATACTAACCTTTTTGAGTTTCGTGCACCAGGACCCCCAGATCCCTTTGTACTTCAGTACTTTCAAGTTTCTTGCCATTAAGATAATAACTTGCTCACGATTTTTCCTGCCAAAGTGCATAACCTCACACTTTCCAGTATTGTATTCCATCTGCAAATCTCTGCCCACTTACTTAGCCTGTCTATGTCCCCTTGCAGGTTTTTTATATCCTCCTCACTCACTACTTTCCCTCCCATCTTAGTGTCATCTGCAAACTTTGATGTGTTACACTCGGTCCCCTCCTCCAAATCGTTAATATAGATTGTAAAGAGTTGGGGACCCAGCACTGACCCCTGCGGAACACCACTGGTTACTGATTGCCAGTCTGAGAATGAACCATTTATCCCAACTCTCTGCCTTCTGTTAGATAGCCAATACATTATGAAAGTAAATTAGCAAAAAATATAAAGACAGATAGTAAGAGTTTTTATAGTTATATAAAAAGAAAAAGGGTGGCGACTGGGGGAAGAGAGAGAGCGACTGGGGGGAAAGAGAGAGGGCCACTGCGGGGGAGAGAGAGGGCGACTGCGGGGGAAGAGAGAGGGCGACTGGGGGGGGAAGAGAGAGAGCGACTGGGGGGAAGAGTGAGAGCGACTGGGGGGAAGAGAGCGAGCGACTGGGGGGGAAGAGAGCGAGCGACTGGGGGGGAAGAGAGAGAGCGACAGGGGGGGAAGAGTGAGAGCGACTGGGGGGAAGAGAGCGAGCGACTGGGGGGGAAGAGAGCGAGCGACTGGGGGGGAAGAGAGCGAGCGACTGGGGGGTAAGAGTGCGAGCGACTGGGGGGAAGAGAGCGAGCGACTGGGGGGAAGGGAGCGAGCGACTGGGGGGGAAGAGAGCGAGGGACTGGGGGGGAAGAGAGCGAGCGACTGGGGGGAAGAGAGTGAGCGACTGGGGGGAAAGAGAGAGGGCCACTGCGGGGGAAGAGAGAGGGCGACTGCGGGGGAAGAGAGAGGGCGACTGGGGGGGGAAGAGAGAGAGCGACTGGGGGGGAAGAGTGAGAGCGACTGGGGGGGAAGAGAGCGAGCGACTGGGGGGGAAGAGAGCGAGCGACTGGGGGGGAAGAGAGCGAGCGACTGGGGGGGAAGAGAGCGAGCGACTGGGGGGAAGAGAGCGAGCGACTGGGGGGAAGAGAGCGAGCGACTGGGGGGGAAGAGAGCGAGCGACTGGGGGGGAAGAGAGCGAGCGACTGGGGGGGAAGAGAGCGAGCGAATAGGGGGAAGAGAGCGAGCGACTGGGGGGGAAGAGAGCGAGCGTCTGGGGGGCAAGAGAGCGAGCGACTGGGGGGAAGAGAGAGAGCGACTGGGGGGGAAGAGAGCGAGAGACTGGGGGGAAGAGAGCGAGCGACTGCGGGGGAAGAGAGGCGAGCGACTGGGGGGGAAGAGAGCGAGCGACTGGCGGGGAAGAGAGCGAGCGACTGGGGGGGAAGAGAGCGAGCGACTGGGGGGAAGAGAGAGAGCGACTGGGGGGGAAGAGAGCGAGAGACTGGGGGGAAGAGAGCGAGCGACTGCGGGGGAAGAGAGAGTGAGAGCGACTGGGGGGGAAGAGAGAGAGAGAGCGACTGTGGGGGAAGAGAGAGAGCGACTGGTGGGGGAAGAGAGAGAGAGAGTGACTGGGGGGGAAGAGAGAGAGAGCGACTGGGGGGGAAGAGAAAGAGAGAGCATCTGGGGGGGGAAGAGAGAGAGAGCGACTGGGGGGAAGAGAGAGAGAGAGCGACTGGGGGCGAAGAGAGAGAGAGATAGCGACTGGGAGAAAGAGAGAGAGATAGCGACTGAGGGGAAGAGAGAGAGAGAGCGACTGGGGGGGAAGAGAGAGAGAGCGCGACTGGGGGGAAGAGAGAGAGAGAGCGACTGGGGAAGAGAGAGAGAGCAACTGGGGGGAAGAGAGAGAGCGACGGGGGGGAAGAGTGAGAGAGTGCGACTGGGGGCGAAGAGAGAGACAGAGAGTGACTGGGGGGAAGAGAGAGAGAGAGCGACTGGGGGGGAAGAGAGAGGGAGAGCGACGGGGGGGAAGAGAGCGAGCGACATGGGGGGAAGAGAGCGAGCGACTGGGGGGGAAGAGAGCGAGCGACTGGGGGGGAAGAGCGAGCGACTGGGGGAAGAGAGCGAGCGACTGGGGGAAGAGAGAGAGCGACTGGGGGGAAGAGAGAGAGCGACGGGGGGAAGAGAGAGAGCGACTGGGGGGAAGAGAGAGAGCGACTGGGTGAAGAGAGAGAGCGACTGGGGGGAAGAGAGAGAGCGACTGGGGGGAAGAGAGAGAGCGACTGGGGGAAGAGAGAGAGCGACTGGGGGAAGAGAGAGAGCGACTGGGGGGAAGAGAGCGAGCGACTGGGGGGGAAGAGAGCGAGCGACTGGGGGGAAGAGAGCGAGCGACTGGGGGGGAAGAGAGCGAGCGACTGGGGGGGAAGAGAGTGAGCGACTGGGGGGAAGAGAGCGAGCGACTGGGGGGAAGAGAGCATGCGTGTCTGGGGGCGAAGAGAGTGAGCGACTGGGGGGGAAGAGAGCGAGCGACTGGGGTGGAAGAGAGCGAGCGACTGGGGGGGAAGAGAGCTAGCGACTGGGGGGGAAGAGAGCGAGTGACTGGGGGGAAGAGAGCGAGCGACTGGGGGGGGAAGAGATACAGCGACTGGGGGGGGAAGAGAGAGAGCGACTGGGGGGGAAGAGAGAGAGCGACTGGGGGGAGAAGAGAGAGAGCGACGGGGGGGAAGAGAGAGAGCGACTGGGGGGGAAGAGAGAGAGCGACTGGGGGGGAAGAGAGAGAGCGACTGGGGGAAGAGAGAGAGCAACTGGGGGGGAAGAGAGAGAGCGACTGGGGGAAGAGAGAGAGCGACTGGGGGGGAAGAGAGAGCGACTGGGGGAAGAGAGAGAGCGACTGGGGGAAGAGAGAGAGCCACTGGGGGAAGAGAGAGAGCGACTGGGGGGAAGAGAGAGATCGACTGGGGGGAAGACAGAGATCGACTGGGGAAGAGAGAGAGCGACTGGGGTAAGAGAGAGAGCGACTGGGGGGGAAGAGAGAGAGCGACTGGGGGGGAAGAGAGAGAGCGACTGGGGGTGAAGAGGGAGAGCGACTGGGGGGAAAGAGAGAGAGCGACGGGGGAAAGAGAGAGGGCGACTGCGGGGGAAGAGAGAGGGCGACTGGGGGGGGATGAGAGAAAGCGACTGGGGGGGGAAGAGAGAGAGTGACTGGGGGGGAAGAGAGCGAGCGACTGGGGGAAGAGAGAGAGCGACTGGGGGGAAGAGACAGAGCGACTGGGGGGAAGAGAGCGAGCGACTGGGGGGAAGAGATAGAGCGACTGGGGGGGGAAGAGAGAGAGCGACTGGGGGGAAGAGAGAGATGGACTGGGAGTGAAGAGGGAGAGCGACTGGGGGGAAAGAGAGAGGGCGACTGGGGGTGAAGAGAGCGAGCGACTGGGGGGGAAGAGAGCGAGCGACTGGGGGGGAACAGAGCGAGCGACTGGGGGGGAAGAGAGCGAGCGACTGGGGGAGAGAGAGCGAGCGTGTCTGGGGGCGAAGAGAGCGAGCGACTGGGGGGGAAGAGAGAGAGCGACTGGGGGGGAAGAGAGAGAGCGACTGGGGGGGAAGAGAGAGAGCGACTGGGGGGAAGAGAGAGAGTGACTGGGGGGGAAGAGAGAGCGACTGGGGGGAAGAGAGAGAGCGACTGGGGGGAAGAGAGAGAGCCACTGGGGGAAGAGAGAGAGCGACTGGGGGGAAGAGAGAGATCGACTGGGGGGAAGACAGAGATCGACTGGGGAAGAGAGAGAGCGACTGGGGTAAGAGAGAGAGCGACTGGGGGGGGAAGAGAGAGAGCGACTGGGGGGGAAGAGAGAGAGCGACTGGGGGTGAAGAGGGAGAGCGACTGGGGGGAAAGAGAGAGAGCGACTGGGGGGAAAGAGAGAGGGCGACTGCGGGGGAAGAGAGAGAGCGACTGGGGGGGGAAGAGAGAGAGTGACTGGGGGAAGAGAGAGAGCGACTGGGGGAAGAGAGAGAGCGACTGGGGGGAAGAGAGAGCGACTGGGGGGGAAGAGAGCGAGCGACTGGGGGGAAGAGATAGAGCGACTGGGGGGAGAGAGCGGACTGGGGGGAAGAGAGAGATGGACTGGGAGTGAAGAGGGAGAGCGACTGGGGGGAAAGAGAGAGGGCGACTGGGGGGGAAGAGAGCGAGGGGACTGGGGGGGAAGAGAGCGAGCGACTGGGGGGGAAGAGAGCGAGCGACTGGGGGGGAAGAGAGCGAGCGACTGGGGGGGAAGAGAGCGAGTGACTGGGGGGGAAGAGAGCGAGCGACTGGGGGGGAAGAGAGAGAGCGACTGGGGGGGAAGAGAGCGAGCGACTGGGGGGGAAGAGAGCGAGCGACTGGGGGGGGAAGAGAGCGAGCGACTTGGGGGGAAGAGAGCGAGCGACTGGGGGGGAAGAGAGCGAGCGACTGGGGGGGAAGAGAGCGAGCGACTGGGGGGGAAGAGAGCGAGCGACTGGGGGGGAAGAGAGAGAGCGACTGGGGGGGAAGAGAGCGAGCGACTGGGGGGGAAGAGAGCGAGCGACTGGGGGGAAGAGAGCGAGCGACTGGGGGGGAAGAGAGGGAGCGACTGGGGTGGAAGAGAGCGAGCGACTGGGGTGGAAGAGAGCGAGCGACTGGGGTGGAAGTGAGCGAGCGACTGGGGGGGAAGAGAGCGAGCGACTGGGGGGGTAAGAGAGCTAGCGACTGGGGGGGAAGAGAGCGAGCGACTGGGGGGGAAGAGAGCGAGCGACTGGGGGGGGAAGAGATACAGCGACTGGGGGGGGAAGAGAGAGAGCGACTGGGGGGGAAGAGAGAGAGCGACTGGGGGGGGAAGAGAGAGAGCGACGGGGGGGAAGAGAGAGAGCGAATGGGGGGGAAGAGAGAGAGCGACTGGGGGGGAAGAGAGAGAGCGACTGGGGGAAGAGAGAGAGCGACTGGGGGGAAGAGAGAGCGACTGGGGGGAAGAGAGAGAGCGACTGGGGGGAAGAGAGAAAGCCACTGGGGGGAAGAGAGAGAGCGACTGGGGGGAAGAGAGAGATCGACTTGGGGGAAGACAGAGATCGACTGGGGGAAGAGAGAGAGCGACTGGGGTAAGAGAGAGAGCGACTGGGGGGGGAAGAGAGAGAGCGACTGGGGGGGGAAGAGAGAGAGCGACTGGGGGTGAAGAGGGAGAGCGACTGGGGGGGAAAGAGAGAGAGCGACGGGGGGGAAAGAGAGAGGGCGACTGCGGGGGAAGAGAGAGGGCGACTGGGGGGGGGTTGAGAGAAAGCGACTGGGGGGGGAAGAGAGAGAGTGACTGGGGGGAAGAGAGAGAGCGACTGGGGGAAGAGAGAGAGCGACTGGGGGGAAGAGACAGAGCGACTGGGGGGGAAGAGAGCGAGCGACTGGGGGGAAGAGATAGAGCGACTGGGGGGGGAAGAGAGAGAGCGACTGGGGGGAAGAGAGAGATGGACTGGGAGTGAAGAGGGAGAGCGACTGGGGGGAAAGAGAGAGGGCGACTGGGGGTGAAGAGAGCGAGCGACTGGGGGGGAAGAGAGCGAGCGACTGGGGGGGAACAGAGCGAGCGACTGGGGGGAAGAGAGCGAGCGACTGGGGGGGAAGAGAGTGAGCGATTGGGGGGGAAGAGAGCGAACGACTGGGGGGGAAGAGAGAGAGCGACTGGGGGGGAAGAGAGCGAGCGACTGGGGGGGAAGAGAGAGAGCGACTGGGGGGGAAGAGAGCGAGCGACTGGGGGGGAAGAGAGCGAGCGACTGGGGGGGAAGAGAGCGAGCGACTAGGGGGGAAGAGAGCGAGCGACTGGGGGGGAAGAGAGCGAGCGACTGGGGGGAAGAGAGCGAGCGACTGGGGGGGAAGAGAGCGAGCGACTGGGGGGGAAGAGAGAGAGCGACTGGGGGGGAAGAGAGCGAGCGACTGGGGGGGAAGAGAGCGAGCGACTGGGGGGGGAAGAGAGCGAGCGACTGGGGGGGTAGAGAGGGAGCGACTGGGGTGGAAGAGAGCGAGCGACTGGGGTGGAAGAGAGCGAGCGACTGGGGTGGAAGAGAGCGAGCGACTGGGGGGGAAGAGAGCGAGCGACTGGGGGGTAAGAGAGCTAGCGACTGGGGGGGAAGAGAGCGAGCGACTGGGGGGGGAAGAGAGCGAGCGACTGGGGGGGGAAGAGATACAGCGAATAGGGGGGGAAGAGAGAGAGCGACTGGGGGGGGAAGAGAGAGAGCGACTGGGGGGGGAAGAGAGAGAGCGCCGGGGGGGAAGAGAGAGAGCGACTGGGGGGGAAGAGAGAGAGCGACTGGGGGGGAAGAGAGAGAGCGACTGGGGGAAGAGAGAGAGCGACTGGGGGGAAGAGAGAGCGACTGGGGGGAAGAGAGAGAGCGACTGGGGGGAAGAGAGAAAGCCACTGGGGGGGAAGAGAGAGAGCGACTGGGGGGAAGAGAGAGATCGACTTGGGGGAAGACAGAGATCGACTGGGGGAAGAGAGAGAGCGACTGGGGTAAGAGAGAGAGCGACTGGGGGGGGAAGAGAGAGAGCGACTGGGGGGGAAGAGAGAGAGCGACTGGGGGTGAAGAGGGAGAGCGACTGGGGGGAAAGAGAGAGAGCGACGGGGGGAAAGAGAGAGGGCGACTGCGGGGGAAGAGAGAGGGCGACTGGGGGGGGTTGAAAGAAAGCGACTGGGGGGGGAAGAGAGAGAGTGACTGGGGGGAAGAGAGAGAGCGACTGGGGGAAGAGAGAGAGCGACTGGGGGGAAGAGACAGAGCGACTGGGGGGGAAGAGAGCGAGCGACTGGGGGGAAGAGATAGAGCGACTGGGGGGGGAAGAGAGAGAGCGACTGGGGGGAAGAGAGAGATGGACTGGGAGTGAAGAGGGAGAGCGACTGGGGGGAAAGAGAGAGGGCGACTGGGGGTGAAGAGAGCGAGCGACTGGGGGGGAAGAGAGCGAGCGACTGGGGGGGAACAGAGCGAGCGACTGGGGGGGAAGAGAGCGAGCGACTGGGGGGGAAGAGAGCGAGCGATTGGGGGGGAAGAGAGCGAACGACTGGGGGGGAAGAGAGAGAGCGACTGGGGGGGAAGAGAGCGAGCGACTGGGGGGGAAGAGAGCGAGCGACTGGGGGGGAAGAGAGCGAGCGACTGGGGGGGAAGAGAGCGAGCGACTGGGGGGAAGAGAGCGAGCGACTGGGGGGAAGCGAAGCGAGCGACTGGGGGGAAGAGAGCGAGCGACTGGGGGGAAGGGAGCAGGCGACTGGGGTGAAGAGAGCGAGCGACTGGGGGGAAGAGAACGAGCGACTGGGGGGAAGAGAGCAGGTGACTGGGGGGGAAGAGAACGAGCGACTGGGGGGAAGAGAGCGAGCGACTGGGGGGAAGGGAGCAGGCGACTGGGGGGAAGAGAGCGAGCGACTGGGGGGAAGGGAGCAGGCGACTGGGGGGAAGAGAGCGAGCGACTGGGGGGAAGAGAACGAGCGACTGGGGGGAAGAGAGCGAGCGACTGGGGGGAAGGGAGCAGGCGACTGGGGTGAAGAGAGCGAGCGACTGGGGGGAAGAGAGCGAGCGACTGGGGGGAAGCGAGCGAGCGACTGGGGGGAAGAGAGCGAGCGACTGGGGGGAAGGGAGCAGGCAACTGGGGTGAAGAGAGCGAGCGACTGGGGGGAAGAGAGCGAGCGACTGGGGGGAAGAGAGCGAGCGACGGGGGGGAAGAGAGCGAGCGACTGGGGGGAAGAGAGCGAGCGACTTAGGGCAAGAGAGCGAGCGACTGGGGGGAAGAGAGCGAGCGACTGGGGGGAAGAGAGCGAGCGACTGGTGTGAAGAGAGCGAGCGACTGGGGGGAAGAGAGCGAGCGACTGGGGGGAAGAGAGCGAGCGACTTGGGGGGGAAGAGAGCGAGCGACTGGGGGGGAAGAGAGCGAGCGACTGGGGGGGAAGAGAGCGAGAGACTGGGGGGGAAGAGAGCGAGCGACTGGGGGGGAAGAGAGCGAGCGACTGGGGGGAAGAGAGCGAGCGACTGGGGGGGAAGAGAGCGAGCGACTGGGGGAAGAGAGAGAGCGACTGGGGGGAAGAGAGAGCGACTGGGGGGAAGAGAGAGAGCGACTGGGGGGAAGAGAGAAAGCCACTGGGGGGAAGAGAGAGAGCGACTGGGGGGAAGAGAGAGATCGACTTGGGGGAAGACAGAGATCGACTGGGGGAAGAGAGAGAGCGACTGGGGTAAGAGAGAGAGCGACTGGGGGGGGAAGAGAGAGAGCGACTGGGGGGGAAGAGAGAGAGCGACTGGGGGTGAAGAGGGAGAGCGACTGGGGGGGGAAGAGAGAGAGCGACTGGGGGGGAAGAGAGCGAGCGACTGGGGGGGAAGAGAGCGAGCGACTGGGGGCGAAGAGAGCGAGCGACTGGGGGGGAAGAGGGCGAGCGACTGGGGGGGAAGAGAGCGAGCGACTGGGGGGGAAGAGAGCGAGCGACTGGGGGGAAGAGTGCGAGCGACTGGGGGGAAGAGAGCGAGCGACTGGGGGGAAGGGAGCGAGCGACTGGGGGGGAAGAGAGCGAGCGACTGGGGGGGAAGAGGGCGAGCGACTGGGGGGGAAGAGTGCGAGCGACTGGGGGGAAGAGAGCGAGCGACTGGGGGGGAAGAGAGCGAGCGACTGGGGGGGAAGAGAGCGAGCGACTGGGGGGGAAGAGGGCGAGCGACTGGGGGGGGAAGAGTGCGAGCGACTGGGGGGAAGAGAGCGAGCGACTGGGGGGAAGGGAGCGAGCGACTGGGGGGGAAGAGAGCAAGGGGACTGGGGGGGAAGAGAGCGAGCGACTGGGGGGAAGAGAGTGAGCGACTGGCGGGGTAAGAGAGAACATAAGAACATAAGAACATAAGAAATAGGAGCAGGAGTAGGCCAATCGGCCCCTCGAGCCTGCTCCGCCATTCAATAAGATCATGGCTGATCTGATCCTAACCGCCAATCCACTATGACAGGACTATCTCCTGAATCTAACAGCATTAGACACACGAAAAACAGGAGCAGGATCAGGCTACACGGCCCCTGGGCCCGTTCCGCTACCCACAGGGCCATGACCTATCCGAACCTAGACTCATGTCCAAATTCCTGCCCGCTCCCCGTAACCCTTAATTCCCTTTTCTACTGGGAAACTGTCTATTTCTGTTTTAAATTTATGTAATGATGTAGCTTCGACAGCTTTTTGGGGCAGCATATTCCATGGACCTACCACCCTCTGAGTGAAGTAGTTCCTCCTCATCTCAGTTTTGAAAGAGCAGCCCCTTATTCTAAGACTATGCCCCCTAGTTCTAGTTTCACCCATCATCTGGAACATCCTCCCTGCAGCATCCACCCGATCCAACCCCTTCATAATCTTATATGTTTCAATAAGATCGCCTCTCATTCTTCTGAACTCCAATGAGTAGAGTCCCAACCTACTCAACCTCTCCTCATATGTCCATCCCCTCATCCCCGGGATTAACCGAGTGAACCTTCTTTGTACTGACTCGAGAGCAAGTATGTCCTTTCTTAAGTATGGGACACCAAAACTGTATGCAGTATTCCAGGTGCGGTCTCACCAATACCTTGTACAACTGAAGCAATACCTCCCTATTTTTATATTCTATCCCCCTGGCAATGAAAGCCAACATTCCATTGGCCTTCTTAATCACTTGCTGCACCTGCATACTAACCTTTTGAGTTTCGTGCACCAGGACCCCCAGATCCCTTTGTACTTCAGTACTTTCAAGTTTCTTGCCATTAAGATAATAACTTGCTCCACGATTTTTCCTGCCAAAGTGCATAACCTCACACTTTCCAGGATTGTATTCCATCTGCCAAATCTCTGCCCACTTACTTAGCCTGTCTATGTCCCCTTGCAGGTTTTTTATGTCCTCCTCACTCATTACTTTCCCTCCCATCTTAGTGTCATCTGCAAACTTTGATGTGTTACACTCGGTCCCCTCCTCCAAATCGTTAATATAGATTGTAAAGAGTTGGGGACCCAGCACTGACCCCTGCGGAACACCACTGGTTACTGATTGCCAGTCTGAGAATGAACCATTTATCCCAACTCTCTGCCTTCTGTTAGATAGCCAATACATGATGAAAGTAAATTAGCAAAAAATATAAAGACAGATAGTAAGAGTTTTTATAGTTATATAAAAAGAAAAAGGGTGGCGACTGGGGGAAGAGAGAGAGCGACTGGGGGGAAAGAGAGAGGGCCACTGCGGGGAAGAGAGAGGGCGACTGCGGGGGAAGAGAGAGGGCGACTGGGGGGGGAAGAGAGAGAGCGACTGGGGGGGAAGAGTGAGAGCGACTGGGGGGAAGAGAGCGAGCGACTGGGGGGGAAGAGAGCGAGCGACTGGGGGGAAGAGAGAGAGCGACAGGGGGGGAAGAGTGAGAGCGACTGGGGGGAAGAGAGCGAGCGACTGGGGGGGAAGAGAGCGAGCGACTGGGGGGAAGAGAGCGAGCGACTGGGGGGTAAGAGTGCGAGCGACTGGGGGGGAAGAGTGCGAGCGACTGGGGGGAAGAGAGCGAGCGACTGGGGGGAAGGGAGCGAGCGACTGGGGGGGAAGAGAGCGAGGGACTGGGGGGGAAGAGAGCGAGCGACTGGGGGGAAGAGAGTGAGCGACTGGGGGGAAAGAGAGAGGGCCACTGCGGGGGAAGAGAGAGGGCGACTGCGGGGGAAGAGAGAGGGCGACTGGGGGGGGGAAGAGAGAGAGCGACTGGGGGGGAAGAGTGAGAGCGACTGGGGGGAAGAGAGCGAGCGACTGGGGGGGAAGAGAGCGAACGACTGGGGGGGAAGAGAGCGAGCGACTGGGGGGGAAGAGAGCGAGCGACTGGGGGGGAAGAGAGCGAGCGACTGGGGGGGAAGAGAGCGAGCGACTGGGGGGGAAGAGAGCGAGCGACTGGGGGGGAAGAGAGCGAGCGAATGGGGGGAAGAGAGCGAGCGACTGGGGGGGAAGAGAGCGAGCGACTGGGGGGCAAGAGAGCGAGCGACTGGGGGGAAGAGAGAGAGCGACTGGGGGGGAAGAGAGCGAGAGACTGGGGGGAAGAGAGCGAGCGACTGCGGGGGAAGAGAGCGAGCGACTGGGGGGGAATGAGAGCGAGCGACTGGCGGGGAAGAGAGCGAGCGACTGGGGGGAAGAGAGCGAGCGACTGGGGGGAAGAGAGAGAGCGACTGGGGGGGAAGAGAGCGAGAGACTGGGGGGGAAGAGAGCGAGCGACTGCGGGGGAAGAGAGCGAGCGACTGGGGGGGAAGAGAGCGAGCGACTGGCGGGGAAGAGAAGCGAGCGACTGGCCGGGAAGAGAGCGAGCGACTGGCGGGGAAGAGAGCGAGCGACTGGGGGGGAAGAGAGCGAGCGACTGGGGGGGAAGAGAGCGAGCGAATGGGGGTGAAGAGAGCGAGCGACTGGGGGGGAAGAGAGCGAGCGACTGGAGGGGGAAGAGAGCGAGCGACTGGGGGGGAAGAGAGCGAGCGACTGGGGGGGAAGAGAGCGAGCGACTGGGGGGGAAGAGAGCGAGCGACTGGCGGGGAAGAGAGCGAGCGACTGGGGGGGAAGAGAGAGAGAGCGACTGGGGGGGATGAGAGAGAGAGAGCGACTGGGGGGAAGAGAGAGAGCGACTGGGGGGGAAGAGAGAGAGAGAGCGACTGGGGGGGAAGAGAGAGAGAGAGCGACTGTGGGGGAAGAGAGAGAGCGACTGGTGGGGAAGAGAGAGAGAGAGTGACTGGGGGGGGAAGAGAGAGAGAGCGACTGGGGGGGAAGAGAGAGAGAGAGCATCTGGGGGGGGGAAGAGAGAGAGAGCGACTGGGGGGAAGAGAGGGAGAGAGCGACTGGGGGCGAAGAGAGAGAGAGATAGCGACTGGGAGAAAGAGAGAGAGATAGCGACTGGGGGGAAGAGAGAGAGAGAGCGACTGGGGGGGAAGAGAGAGAGAGCGCGACTGGGGGGAAGAGAGAGAGAGAGCGACTGGGGAAGAGAGAGAGAGCAACTGGGGGGAAGAGAGAGAGCGACGGGGGGGAAGAGTGAGAGAGAGCGACTGGGGGCGAAGAGAGAGACAGAGAGTGACTGGGGTGAAGAGAGAGAGAGAGCGACTGGGGGGGAAGAGAGAGGGAGAGCGACTGGGGGGGAAGAGAGCGAGCGACTGGGGGGAAGAGAGCGAGCGACTGGGGGGGAAGAGAGTGAGCGACTGGGGGGGAAGAGAGCGAGCGACTGGGGGGAAGAGAGAGAGCGACTGGGGGGAAGAGAGAGAGCGACTGGGGTGAAGAGAGAGAGCGACTGGGGGGAAGAGAGAGAGCGACTGGGGGGAAGAGAGAGAGCGACTGGGGGGAAGAGAGAGAGCGACTGGGGGAAGAGAGAGAGCGACTGGGGGGGAAGAGAGCGAGCGACTGGGGGGAAGAGTGCGAGCGACTGGGGGGGAAGAGAGCGAGCGACTGGGGGGGAAGAGAGCGAGCGACTGGGGGGGAAGAGAGTGAGCGACTGGGGGGGAAGAGAGCGAGCGACTGGGGGGGAAGAGAGCGTGCGTGTCTGGGGGCGAAGAGAGCGAGCGACTGGGGGGGTAGAGAGCGAGCAACTGGGGTGGAAGAGAGCGAGCGACTGGGGTGGAAGAGAGCGAGCGACTGGGGTGGAAGAGAGTGAGCGACTGGGGGGGAAGAGAGCGAGCGACTGGGGGGGAAGAGAGCTAGCGACTGGGGGGGAAGAGAGCGAGCGACTGGGGGGGTAGAGATAGAGCGACTGCGGGGGGAAGAGATAGAGCGACTGGGGGGGAAGAGGGAGAGAGACTGGGGGGGAAGAGAGAGAGCGATGGGGGGGAAGAGAGAGAGCGACTGGGGGGGAAGAGAGAGAGCGACTGGGGGGAAGAGAGAGAGCGACTGGGGGAAGAGAGAGAGCGACTGGGGGGGAAGAGAGAGCGACTGGGGGGAAGAGAGAGAGCAACTGGGGGGAAGAGAGAGAGCCACTGGGGGAAGAGAGAGAGCGACTGGGGGGAAGACAGAGATCGACTGGGGGAAGAGAGAGAGCGACTGGGGGAAGAGAGAGAGCGACTGGGGGAGAAGAGAGAGAGCGACTGGGGTGAAGAGAGAGAGCGACTGGGGGGAAGAGAGAGAGCGACTGGGGGGAAGAGAGAGAGCGACTGGGGGTAAGAGAGAGAGCGACTGGGGGAAGAGAGAGAGCGACTGGGGGGAAGAGAGAGAGCGACTGGGGGGTAGAGAGAGCGCGACTGGGGGGAAAAGAGAGAGCGACTGGGGGGAAGAGAGAGAGCGACTGGGGGGAGGAGAGAGAACGACTGGGGGGAAGAGAGAGAGCGACTGGGGGGAAGAGAGAGAGCGACTGGGGGGAAGAGAGAGAGCGACTGGGGGGAAGAGAGAGAGCGACTGGGGGGAAGAGAGAGAGCGACTGGGGGGAAGAGAGAGAGCGACTGGGGGGAAGAGAGCGAGCGACTGGGGGGGGAAGAGACCGAGCGACTGGGGGGGAAGAGAGGGAGCGACTGGGGGGGAAGAGAGAGAGCAACTGGGGGGAAAGAGTGAGGGCCACTGCGGGGGAAGAGAGAGGGCGACTGGGGGGGGAAGAGAGTGAGCGACTGGGGGGGAAGAGTGAGAGCGACTGGGGGGGAAGAGAACGAGCGACTGGGGGGGAAGATAGCGAGCGACTGGGGGGGAAGAGAGCGAGCGACTGGGGGGAAGAGAGCGAGCGACTGGGGGGGAAGAGAGCGAGCGACTGGGGGGGAAGAGAGCGAGCGACTGGGGGGGAAGAGAGCGAGCGACTGGGGGGGAATAGAGCGAGCGACTGGGGGGGAAGAGAGCGAGCGACTGGGGGGGAAGAGAGCGAGCGACTGGGGGGGAAGAGAGCGAGCGACTGGGGGGGAAGAGAGCGAGCGACTGGGGGGAAGAGCGCGAGGGGGGAAGAGAGCGAGCGACTGGGGGGCAAGAGAGCGAGGGACTGGGGGGGAAGAGAGCGAGCGACTGGGGGGGAAGAGAGCGAGCGACTGGGGGGGAAGAGAGCGAGCGACTGGGGGGGAAGAAGAGAAGCGAGCGACTGGCGGGGAAAGAGAGCGAGCGACTGGGGGGGAAGAGAGCGAGCGCTGGGGGGGAAGAGAGAGAGCGACTGGGGGGGAAGAGAGCGAGCGACTGGGGGGGAAGAGAGCGAGCGACTGGCCGGGAAGAGAGCGAGCGACTGGGGGGAAGAGAGCGAGCGACTGGGGGGAAAGAGAGCGAGCGAGTGGGAGGGAAGAGAGCGAGCGACTGGGGGGGGAAGAGAGCGAGCGACTGGGGGGGAAGGGAGCGAGCGACTGGGGGGGAAGAGAGCGAGCGACTGGGGGGGGAAGAGTGCGAGCGACTGGGGGGGAAGAGAGCGAGCGACTCGGGGGGAAGATAGCGAGCGACTGGGGGGTAAGAGTGCGAGCGACTGGGGGGGGAAGAGTGCGAGCGACTGGGGGGAAGAGAGCGAGCGACTGGGGGGAAGGGAGCGAGCGACTGGGGGGAAGAGAGCGATGGACTGGGGGGGAAGAGAGCGAGTGACTGGGGGGAAGAGAGTGAGCGACTGGGGGGAAAGAGAGAGGGCCACTGCGGGGGAAGAGAGAGGGCGACTGCGGGGAAGAGAGAGGGCGACTGGGGGGGGAAGAGAGAGAGCGACTGGGGGGGAAGAGTGAGAGCGACTGGGGGGAAGAGAGCGAGCGACTGGGGGGAAGAGTGCGAGCGACTGGGGGGGAAGAGAGCGAGCGACTGGGGGGGGAAGAGAGCGAGCGACTGGGTGGGAAGAGAGCGAGCGGACTGGGGGGGAAGAGAGCGAGCGACAGCGGGGGAAGAGAGCGAGCGACTGGGGGGAAGAGAGCGAGCGACTGGGGGGGAAGAGAGCGAGCGAATGGGGGAAGAGAGCGAGCGACTGGGGGGGAAGAGAGCGAGCGACTGGGGACAAGAGAGCGAGCGACTGGGGGGAAGAGAGAGAGCGACTGGGGGGGAAGAGAGCGAGAGACTGGGGGGGAAGAGAGCGAGCGACTGCGGGGGAAGAGAGCGAGCGACTGGGGGGGAAGAGAGCGAGCGACTGGCGGGGAAGAGAGAGAGCGACTGGGGGGGAAGAGAGCGAGCGACTGCGGGGAAGAGAGCGAGCGACTGGGGGGGAAGAGAGCGAGCGACTGGGGGGAAGAGAGCGAGCGACTGGGGGGAAGAGAGCGAGCGACTGGGGGGGAAGAGAGCGAGCGACTGGGGGGAACAGATCGAGCGACTGGGGGGGAAGAGAGCGAGCGACTGGGGGGAAGAGAGCGAGCGACTGGGGGGGAAGAGAGCGAGCGACTGGCGGGGAAGAGAGCGAGCGACTGGGGGGGAAGAGAGAGAGAGCGACTGGGGGGAAGAGAGAGAGAGAGCGACTGGGGGGGAAGAGAGAGAGCGACTTGGGGGAAGAGAGAGAGAGAGCGACTAGGGGGGAAGAGAGAGAGAGAGCGACTGTGGGGGAAGAGAGAGAGAGCGACTGGTGGGGGAAGAGAGAGAGAGAGTGACTGGGGGGGAAGAGAGAGAGAGCGACTGGGGGGGAAGAGAGAGAGAGAGCATCTGGGGGGGAAGAGAGAGAGAGCGACTGGGGGGAAGAGAGACAGAGAGCGACTGGGGGCGAAGAGAGAGAGAGATAGCGACTGGGAAAAGAGAGAGAGATAGCGACTGGGGGGAAGAGAGAGAGAGAGCGACTGTGGGGGAAGAGAGAGAGAGCGCGACTGGGGAAGAGAGAGAGAGAGCGACTGGGAAGAGAGAGAGAGCAACTGGGGGGAAGAGAGAGAGCGACGGGGGGGAAGAGTGAGAGAGAGCGACTGGGGGCGAAGAGAGAGACAGAGAGTGACTGGGGGGAAGAGAGAGACAGAGAGTGACTGGGGGAAGAGAGAGAGAGAGCGACTGGGGGGAAGAAGAGAGGGAGAGCGACTGGGGGGGAAGTGAGCGAGCGACTGGGGGGGAAGAGAGCGAGCGACTGGGGGGGAAGAGAGCGAGCGACTGGGGGGAAGAGAGCGAGCGACTGGGGGGAAGAGAGAGAGCGACTGGGGGGAAGAGAGAGAGCGACGGGGGGAAGAGAGAGAGCGACTGGGGGGAGAGAAGAGAGAGCGACTGGGTGAAGAGAGAGAGCGACTGGGGGGAAGAGAGAGAGCGACTGGGGGGAAAGAGAGAGAGCGACTGGGGGGAAAGAGGAGGAGAGCGACTGGGGAAGAGAGAGAGCGACTGGGGGGGAAGAGAGCGAGCGACTGGGGGGGAAGAGAGCGCGCGACTGGGGGGGAAGAGAGCGAGCGACTGGGGGGGAAGAGAGCGAGCGACTGGGGGGGAAGAGAGCGAGCGACTGGGGGGGAAGAGAGCGAGCGTGTCTGGGGGCGAAGAGAGCGAGCGACTGGGGGGGAAGAGAGCGAGCGACTGGGTGAAGAGAGCGAGCGACTGGGGTGGAAGAGAGCGAGCGACTGGGGTGGAGAGAGCGAGCGACTGGGGTAGCTAGCGACTGAGGGGGAAGAGAGCGAGCGACTTGGGGGGGAAGAGAGCGAGCGACTGGGGGGGAAGAGAGAGATTGGACTGGGAGTGAAGAGGGAGAGCGACTGGGGGGAAAGAGAGAGGGCGACTGGGGGGGGAAGAGAGCGAGCGACTGGGGGGGAAGAGAGCGAGCGACTGGGGGGAAGAGAGCGAGCGACTGGGGGGAAGAGAGCGAGCGACTGGGGGGGAAGAGAGCGAGCGACTGGGGGGGAAGAGAGCGAGCGACTGGGGGGGAAGCGAGAGAGCGACTGGGGGGGAAGAGAGCGAGCGACTGGGGGGGAAGAGAGCGAGCGACTGGGGGGGAAGAGAGCGAGCGACTGGGGGGGAAGAGAGCGAGCGACTTGGGGGAAGAGAGCGAGCGACTGGGGGGGAAGAGAGCGAGCGACTGGGGGGGAAGAGAGCGAGCGACTGGGGGGGAGAGAGAGAGAGCGACTGGGGGGGAAGAGAGCGAGCGACTGGGGGGGAAGAGAGCGAGCGACTGGGGGGGAAGAGAGCGAGCGACTGGGGGGGAAGAGAGCGAGCGACTGGGGGGGAAGAGAGCGAGCGACTGGGGGGGAAGAGAGCGAGCGACTGGGGGGAAGAGAGCGAGCGACTGGGGGGAAGCGAGCGAGCGACTGGGGGGAAGAGAACGAGCGACTGGGCGGAAGAGAGCGAGCGACTGGGGGGAAGAGAGCGAGCGACTGGGGGGGAAGAGAGCGAGCGACGGGGGGAAGAGAGCGAGCGACTGGGGGGAAGAGAGCGAGCGACTGGGGGGGAAGAGAGCGAGCGACTGGGGGGGAAGAGAGCGAGCGACTGGGGGGGAAGAGGGCGAGCGACTGGGGGGGAAGAGTGCGAGCGACTGGGGGGAAGAGAGCGAGCGACTGGGGGGAAGGGAGCGAGCGACTGGGGGGGAAGAGAGCAAGGGACTGGGGGGGAAGAGATCGAGCGACTGGGGGGAAGAGAGTGAGCGACTGGGGGGGGAAGAGAGAACATAAGAACATAAGAACATAAGAAATAACAACAGGAGTAGGCCAATCGGCCCCTCGAGCCTGCTCCGCCATTCAATAAGATCATGGCTGATCTGATCCTATCCGCCAATCCACTATGACAGGACTATCTCCTGAATCTAACAGCATTAGACACACGAAAAACAGGAGCAGGATCAGGCTACGCGGCCCCTGGGCCCGCTCCGCTCCCCACAGGGCCATGACCTATCCGAACCTAGACTCATGTCCAAATTCCTGCCCGCTCCCCGTAACCCTTAATTCCCTTTTCTACTAGGAAACTGTCTATTTCTGTTTTAAATTTATGTAATGATGTAGCTTCGACAGCTTTTTGGGGCAGCATATTCCATGGACCTACCACCCTCTGAGTGAAGTAGTTCCTCCTCATCTCAGTTTTGAAAGAGCAGCCCCTTATTCTAAGACTATGCCCCCTAGTTCTAGTTTCACCCATCATCTGGAACATCCTCCCTGCATCCACCCGATCCAACCCCTTCATAATCTTATATGTTTCAATAAGATCGCCTCTCATTCTTCTGAACTCCAATGAGTAGAGTCCCAATCTACTCAACCTCTCCTCATATGTCCATCCCCTCATCCCCGGGATTAACCGAGTGAACCTTCTTTGTACTGACTCGAGAGCAAGTATGTCCTTTCTTAAGTATGGACACCAAAACTGTATGCAGTATTCCAGGTGCGGTCTCAACAATACCTTGTACAACTGAAGCAATACCTCCCTATTTTTATATTCTATCCCCCTGGCAATGAAAGCCAACATTCCATTGGCCTTCTTAATCACTTGCTGCACCTGCATACTAACCTTTTGAGTTTCGTGCACCAGGACCCCCAGATCCCTTTGTACTTCAGTACTTTCAAGTTTCTTGCCATTAAGATAATAACTTGCTCTACGATTTTTCCTGCCAAAGTGCATAACCTCACACTTTCCAGTATTGTATTCCATCTGCCAAATCTCTGCCCACTTACTTAGCCTGTCTATGTCCCCTTGCAGGTTTTTTATGTCCTCCTCACTCACTACTTTCCCTCCCATCTTAGTATCATCTGCAAACTTTGATGTGTTACACTCGGTCCCCTCCTACAAATCGTTAATATAGATTGTAAAGAGTTGGGGACCCAGCACTGACCCCTGCGGAACACCACTGGTTACTGATTGCCAGTCTGAATATGAACCATTTATCCCAACTCTCTGCCTTCTGTTAGATAGCCAATACATTATGAAAGTAAATTAGCAAAAATATAAAGACAGATAGTAAGAGTTTTTATAGTTATATAAAAAGAAAAAGGGTGGCGACTTGGGGGAAGAGAGAGAGCGACTGGGGGGGAAGAGAGAGAGCGACTGGGGGGAAAGAGAGAGGGCCACTGCGGGGGAAGAGAGAGGGCGACTGCGGGGAAGAGAGAGGGCGACTGGGGGGGGAAGAGAGAGAGCGACTGGGGGGGAAGAGTGAGAGCGACTGGGGGGGAAGAGAGCGAGCGACTGGGGGGGAAGAGAGGCGAGCGACTGGGGGGGAAGAGAGCGAGCGACTGGGTGGGAAGAGAGCGAGCGACTGGGGGGTAAGAGTGCGAGCGACTGGGGGGTAAGAGTGCGAGCGACTGGGGGGGAAGAGTGCGAGCGACTGGGGGGAAGAGAGCGAGCGACTGGGGGGAAGGGAGCGCGAGCGACCTGGGGGGGAAGAGAGCGAGGGACTGGGGGGGAAGAGAAGCGAGCGACTGGGGGGGAAGAGAGTGAGCGACTGGGGGGGAAAGAGAGAGGGCCACTGCGGGGGGAAGAGAGAGGGCGACTGCGGGGGAAGAGAGAGGGGCGACTGGGGGGGGAAGAGAGAGAGCGACTGGGGGGGAAGAGTGAGAGCAACTGGGGGGGAAGAGAGCGAGCGACTGGGGGGGAAGAGAGCGAGCGACTGGGGGGGAAGTGAGCGAGCGACTGGGGGGGAAGAGAGCGAGCGACTGGGGGGGAAGAGAGCGAGCGACTGGGGTGGAAGAGAGCGAGCGACTGGGGGGGAAGAGAGCGAGCGACTGGGGGGGAAGAGAAGCGAGCGACTGGGGGGGAAGAGAGCGAGCGACTGGGGGGGAAGAGAGCGAGCGACTGGGGGGGAAGAGAGCGAGCGAAGGGGGGGAAGAGAGCGATGGTGGGGGAAGAGAGCGAGCGACTGGGGGGGAAGAGAGCGAGCGACTGGGGGGCAAGAGAGCGAGCGACTGGGGGGAAGAGAGAGAGCGACTGGGGGGGAAGAGAGCGAGAGACTGGGGGGGAAGAGAGCAAGCGACTGCGGGGGAAGAGAGCGAGCGACTGGGGGGGGAAGAGAGCGAGCGACTGGGGGGAAGAGAGAGAGCGACTGGGGGAAGAGAGAGAGCGATGGGGGGAAGAGAGAGAGCGACTGGGGGAAGAGAGAGAGCGACTGGGGTGAAGAGAGAGAGCGACTGGGGGGAAGAGAGAGAGCGACTGGGGGGAAGAGAGAGAGCGACTGGGGGGAAGAGAGAGAGCGACTGGGGGAAGAGAGAGAGCGACTGGGGGGGAAGAGAGCGAGCGACTGGGGGGAAGAGAGCGAGCGACTGGGGGGGAAGACAGCGAGCGACTGGGGGGGAAGAGAGCGAGCGACTGGGGGGGAAGAGAGCGAGCGACTGGGGGTGAAGAGAGCGAGCGACTGGGGGGGAAGAGAGCGAGCGTGTCTGGGGGCGAAGAGAGCGAGCGACTGGGGGGGAAGAGAGCGAGCGACTGGGGTGGAAGAGAGCGAGCGACTGGGGTGGAAGAGAGCGAGCGACTGGGGTGGAAGACGAGTGAGCGACTGCGGGGGAAGAGAGCGAGCGACTGGGGGGGAAGAGAGCTAGCGACTGGGGGGGAAGAGAGCAAGCGACTGGGGGGGAAGAGAGCGAGCGACTGCGGGGGGGAAGAGATAGAGCGACTGGGGGGGGAAGAGAGAGAGCGACTGGGGGGGAAGAGAGAGAGCGACTGGGGGGGGAAGAGAGAGAGCGACGGGGGGGAAGAGAGAGAGCGACTGGGGGGGAAGAGAGAGAGCGACTGGGGGGGAAGAGAGAGAGCGACTGGGGGAAGAGAGAGAGCGACTGGGGGGGAAGAGAGAGCGACTGGGGGGAAGAGAGAGAGCAACTGGGGGGAAGAGAGAGAGCCACAGGGGGGAAGAGAGAGAGCGACTGGGTGGAAGAGAGAGATCGACTGGGGGGAAGACAGAGATCGACTGGGGGAAGAGAGAGAGCGACTGGGGGAAGAGAGAGAGCGACTGGGGTGAAGAGAGAGAGCGACTGGGGGGAAGAGAGAGAGCGACTGGGGGGAAGAGAGAGAGCGACTGGGGGGAAGAGAGAGAGCGACTGGGGGAAGAGAGAGAGCGACTGGGGGGAAGAGAGAGAGCGACTGGGGGGAAAGAGAGAGGGCCACTGCGGGGGAAGAGAGAGGGCAACTGCGGGGGAAGAGAGAGGGCGACTGGGGGGGGAAGAGAGAGAGCGACTGGGGGGGAAGAGTGAGAGCGACTGGGGGGAAGAGAGCGAGCGACTGGGGGGGAAGAGAGCGAGCGACTGGGGGGGAAGAGAGCGAGTGACTGGGGGGGAAGAGAGCGAGCGACTGGGGGGTAAGAGTGCGAGCGACTGGGGGGTAAGAGTGCGAGCGACTGGGGGGGAAGAGTGCGAGCGACTGGGGGGAAGAGAGCGAGCGACTGGGGGGAAGGGAGCGAGCGACTGGGGGGGAAGAAAGCGAGGGACTGGGGGGGAAGAGAGCGAGCGACTGGGGGGAAGAGAGCGAGCGACTGGGGGGAAAGAGAGAGGGCCACTGCGGGGGAAGAGAGAGGGCGACTGCGGGGGAAGAGAGAGGGCGACTGGGGGGGGAAGAGAGAGAGCGACTGGGGGGGAAGAGTGAGAGCGACTGGGGGGGAAGAGAGCGAGCGACTGGGGGGGAAGAGAGCGAGCGATTGGGGGGGAAGTGAGCGAGCGACTGGGGGGGAAGAGAGCGAGCGACTGGGGGGGACGAGAGCGAGCGACTGGGGTGGAAGAGAGCGAGCGACTGGGGGGGAAGAGAGCGAGCGACTGGGGGGGAAGAGAGCGAGCGACTGGGGGGGAAGAGAGCGAGCGACTGGGGGGGAAGAGAGCGAGCGACTGGGGGGGAAGAGAGCGAGCGAATGGGGGGAAGAGAGCGAGCGACTGGGGGGGAAGAGAGCGAGCGACTGGGGGGCAAGAGAGCGAGCGACTGGGGGGAAGAGAGAGAGCGACTGGGGGGGAAGAGAGCGAGAGACTGGGGGGGAAGAGAGCGAGCGACTGCGGGGGAAGAGAGCGAGCGACTGGGGGGGAAGAGAGCGAGCGACTGGGGGGAAGAGAGAGAGCGACTGGGGGGAAGAGAGAGAGCGATGGGGGGAAGAGAGAGAGCGACTGGGGGGAAGAGAGAGAGCGACTGGGGTGAAGAGAGAGAGCGACTGGGGGGAAGAGAGAGAGCGACTGGGGGGAAGAGAGAGAGCGACTGGGGGGAAGAGAGAGAGCGACTGGGGGAAGAGAGAGAGCGACTGGGGGGGAAGAGAGCGAGCGACTGGGGGGGAAGAGACCGAGTGACTGGGGGGGAAGAGAGCGAGCGACTGGGGGGGAGGAGAGCGAGCGACTGGGGGTGAAGAGAGCGAGCGACTGGGGGGAAGAGAGCGAGCGTGTCTGGGGGCGAAGAGAGCGAGCGACTGGGGGGGAAGAGAGCGAGCGACTGGGGTGGAAGAGAGCGAGCGACTGGGGTGGAAGAGAGCGAGCGACTGGGGTGGAAGAGAGTGAGCGACTGCGGGGGAAGAGAGCGAGCGACTGGGGGGGAAGAGAGCTAGCGACTGGGGGGGAAGAGAGCGAGTGACTGGGGGGGAAGAGAGCGAGCGACTGCGGGGGGGAAGAGATAGAGCGACTGGGGGGGGAAGAGAGAGAGCGACTGGGGGGGGAAGAGAGAGAGCGACGGGGGGGAAGAGAGAGAGCGACTGGGGGGGAAGAGAGAGAGCGACTGGGGGGGAAGAGAGAGAGCGACTGGGGGAAGAGAGAGAGCGACTGGGGGGGAAGAGAGAGCGAATGGGGGGAAGAGAGAGAGCAACTGGGGGGAAGAGAGAGAGCGACTGGGGGGAAGAGAGAGATCGACTGGGGGGAAGACAGAGATCGACTGGGGCGAAGACAGAGATCGACTGGGGGAAGAGAGAGAGCGACTGGGGGAAGAGAGAGAGCGACTGGGGTGAAGAGAGAGAGCGACTGGGGGGAAGAGAGAGAGCGACTGGGGGGAAGAGAGAGAGCGACTGGGGGGAAGAGACAGAGCGACTGGGGGAAGAGAGAGAGCGACTGGGGGGAAGAGAGAGAGCGACTGGGGGGTAGAGAGAGCGCGACTGGGTGGAAGAGAGAGAGCGACTGGGGGGAAGAGAGAGAGCGACTGGGGGGAAGAGAGAGAGCGACTGGGGGGAAGAGAGAGAGCGACTGGGGGGAAGAGAGAGAGCGACTGGGGGGAAGAGAGAGAGCGACGGGGGGAAGAGAGAGAGCGACTGGGGGGGAAGAGAGAGAGCGACTGGGGGGAAGAGAGAGAGCGACTGAGGGGAAGAGAGAGAGCGACTGTAGGGAAGAGAGAGAGCGACTCGGGGGAAGAGAGAGAGCGACTGGGGGAAGAGAGAGAGCGACTGGGGGGAAGAGAGAGAGCGACTGGGGGGTAGAGAGAGCGCGACTGGGGGGAAGAGAGAGAGTGACTGGGGGGAAGAGAGAGAGCGACTGGGGGGAAGAGAGAGAGCGACAAGGGGGGAAGAGAGAGTGCGACTGGGGGGAAGAGAGAGAGCGACTGGGGGGAAGAGAGAGAGCGACTGGGGGGAAGAGAGAGAGCGACTGGGGGGAAGAGAGAGAGCGTCTGGGGGGGAAGAGAGAGAGCGACTGGGGGGAAGAGAGAGAGCGACTGGGGGGAAGAGAGAGAGCGACTGTAGGGAAGAGAGAGAGCGACTGGGGGGAAGAGAGAGAGCGACTGGGGGGAAGAGAGAGAGAGAGCGACTGGGGGGGAAGAGAGAGAGAGCGCGACTGGGGGGAAGAGAGAGAGAGAGCGACTGGGGAAGAGAGAGAGAGCAACTGGGGGGAAGAGAGAGAGCGACTGGGGGGGAAGAGAGAGAGAGAGCGACTGGGGGCGAAGAGAGAGAGAGAGAGTGACTGGGGGGAAGAGAGAGAGAGAGCGACTGGTGGTGAAGAGAGAGAGAGCGACTGGGGGGAAGAGAGAGAGAGAGCGACTGTGGGGGAAGAGAGAGAGAGAGCGACTGGGGGGGAAGAGAGCGAGCGACTGGGGGGAAGAGAGCGAGCGACTGGGGGGGTGAGTGGAGGGGGGAGGAGGGGAGGGGGGAGAGGGAGTGGGGGAACGGGAAGGGGGGAGGAGTGGGGGAAGGGGAAGGCGGAGGAGTGGGGGAAGGGGAAGGGGGGAGGAGTAGGGGGGGGAGGAGGCGGAGGGGGGAGTGGGGGAATGGGAAGGGGGGAAGAGAGAGAGAGCGACTGGGGGGGGAAGAGAGCGAGCGACTGGGGGGAAGAGACCGAGCAACTTGGGGGGAAGAGAGCGAGCGACTGGGGGGGAAGAGAGCGAGCGACTGGGGGGGAAGAGAGTGAGCGACTGGGGGGGAAGAGAGCGAGTGACTGGGGGGGAAGAGAGCTAGCGACTGGGGGGGAAGAGAGCGAGCGACTGGGGGGGAAGAGAGCGAGCGACTGCGGGGGGGGAAGAGATAGAGCGACTGGGGGGGGAAGAGAGAGAGCGACTGGGGGGGAAGAGAGAGAGCGACTGGGGGGGGAAGAGAGAGAGCGACGGGGGGGAAGAGAGAGAGCGACTGGGGGGGAAGAGAGAGAGCGACTGGGGGGGAAGAGAGAGAGCGACTGGGGGAAGAGAGAGAGCGACGGGGGGGAAGAGAGAGCGACTGGGGGGAAGAGAGAGAGCAACTGGGGGGAAGAGAGAGAGCCACAGGGGGGAAGAGAGAGAGCGACTGGGGGGAAGAGAGAGATCGACTGGGGGGAAGACAGAGATCGACTGGGGGAAGAGAGAGAGCGACTGGGGGAAGAGAGAGAGCGACTGGGGTGAAGAGAGAGAGCGACTGGGGGGAAGAGAGAGAGCGACTGGGGGGAAGAGAGAGAGCGACTGGGGGGAAGAGAGAGAGCGACTGGGGAAAGAGAGAGAGCGACTGGGGGGAAGAGAGAGAGCGACTGGGGGGTAGAGAGAGCGCGACTGGGTGGAAGAGAGAGAGCGACTGGGGGGAAGAGAGAGAGCGACTGGGGGGAAGAGAGAGAGCGACTGGGGGGAAGAGAGAGAGCGACTGGGGGGAAGAGAGAGAGCGACTGGGGGGAAGAGAGAGAGCGACTGGGGGGAAGAGAGAGAGCGACTGGGGGGAAGAGAGAGAGCGACTGGGGGGGAAGAGAGAGATCGACTGGGGGGAAGACAGAGATCGACTGGGGGAAGAGAGAGAGCGACTGGGGGAAGAGAGAGAGAGCGACTGGGGTGAAGAGAGAGAGCGACTGGGGGGAAGAGAGAGAGCGACTGGGGGGAAGAGAGAGAGCGACTGGGGGGAAGAGAGAGAGCGACTGGGGAAAGAGAGAGAGCGACTGGGGGAAGAGAGAGAGCGACTGGGGGGTAGAGAGAGCGCGACTGGGTGGAAGAGAGAGAGCGACTGGGGGGAAGAGAGAGAGCGACTGGGGGGAAGAGAGAGAGCGACTGGGGGGAAGAGAGAGAGCGACTGGGGGGAAGAGAGAGAGCGACTGGGGTGAAGAGAGAGTGCGACTGGGGGGAAGAGAGAGAGAGCGACTGGGGGGAAGAGAGAGAGCGACTGGGGGGGAAGAGAGAGAGCGACTGGGGGGAAGAGAGAGAGCGACTGGGGGGAAGAGAGAGAGCGACTGTAGGGAAGAGAGAGAGCGACTGGGGGGAAGAGAGAGAGTGACTGGGGGAAGAGAGAGAGCGACTGGGGGGAAGAGAGAGAGCGACTGGTGGGTAGAGAGAGCGCGACTGGGGGGAAGAGAGAGAGCGACTGGGGGGAAGAGAGAGAGCGACTGGGGGGAAGAGAGAGAGCGACTGGGGGGAAGAGGGAGAGCGACTGGGGGAAGAGAGAGAGCGACTGGGGGGAAGAGAGAGAGCGACTGGGGGGAAGAGAGAGAGCGACTGGGGGGGAAGAGAGAGAGCGACTGGGGGGAAGAGAGAGAGCGACTGGGGGGAAGAGAGAGAGCGACTGGGGGGGAAGAGAGAGAGCGACTGGGGGGGAAGAGAGAGAGCGACTGGGGGGAAGAGAGAGAGCGACTGGGGGGAAGAGAGAGAGCGACTGGGGGGAAGAGAGAGAGCGACTGGGGGGAAGAGAGAGAGAGAGCGACTGGGGGGGAAGAGAGAGAGAGCGCGACTGGGGGGAAGAGAGAGAGAGAGCGACTGGGGAAGAGAGAGAGAGCAACTGGGGGGAAGAGAGAGAGCGACTGGGGGGGAAGAGAGAGAGAGAGCGACTGGGGCGAAGAGAGAGAGAGAGAGTGACTGGGGGGAAGAGAGAGAGAGAGCGACTGGGGGTGAAGAGAGAGAGAGTGACTGGGGGGAAGAGAGAGAGCGACTGGGGGGGAAGAGAGAGAGCGACTGGGGGGAAGAGAGAGAGCGACTGGGGGGAAGAGAGAGAACGACTGTAGGGAAGAGAGAGAGCGACTGGGGGGAAGAGAGAGAGCGACTGGGGGGAAGAGAGAGAGAGAGCGGCTGGGGGGGAAGAGAGAGAGAGCGCGACTGGGGGGAAGAGAGAGAGAGAGCGACTGGGGAAGAGAGAGAGAGCAACTGGGGGGAAGAGAGAGAGCGACTGGGGGGAAGAGAGAGAGAGAGCGACTGGGGGCGAAGAGAGAGAGAGAGAGTGACTGGGGGGAAGAGAGAGAGAGAGCGACTTGGGGTGAAGAGAGAGAGAGCGACTGGGGGGAAGAGAGAGAGAGAGCGACTGTGGGGGAAGAGAGAGAGAGAGCGACTGGGGGGAAGAGAGCGAGCGACTTGGGGGAAGAGAGCGAGCGATTGGGGGGGTGAGTGGAGGGGGGAGGAGGGGGAGGGGGGAGAGGGAGTGGGGGAACGGGAAGGGGGGAGGAGTGGGGGAAGGGGAAGGCGGAGGAGTGGGGGAAGGGGAAGGGGGGGAGGAGTAGGGGGGGAGGAGGCGGAGGGGGGAGTGGGGGAATGGGAAGGGGGGAAGAGAGAGAGAGCGACTGGGGGGGAAGAGAGCGAGCGACTGGGGGGAAGAGACCGAGCAACTTGGGGGGAAGAGAGCGAGCGACTGGGGGGGAAGAGAGCGAGCGACTGGGGGGGAAGAGAGTGAGCGACTGGGGGGGAAGAGAGCGAGCGACTGGGGTGGAAGAGAGCTAGCGACTGGGGGGGAAGAGAGCGAGCGACTGGGGGGGAAGAGAGCGAGCGACTGCGGTGGGGGAAGAGATAGAGCGACTGGGGGGGGGAAGAGAGAGAGCGACTGGGGGGGAAGAGAGAGAGCGACTGGGGGGGGGAAGAGATGAGAGCGACGGGGGGAAAGAGAGAGAGCGACTGGGGGGAAGAGAGAGAGCGACTGGGGGGGAAGAGAGAGAGCGACTGGGGGAAGAGAGAGAGCGACGGGGGGGGAAGAGAGAGCGACTGGGGGAAGAGAGAGAGAGCAACTGGGGGGAAGAGAGAGAGCCACAGGGGGGAAGAGAGAGAGCGACTGGGGGGAAGAGAGAGATCGACTGGGGGGAAGACAGAGATCGACTGGGGGAAGAGAGAGAGCGACTGGGGGAAGAGAGAGAGCGACTGGGGTGAAGAGAGAGAGCGACTGGGGGGAAGAGAGAAGGAGCGACTGGGGGAAGAGAGAGAGCGACTGGGGGGAAGAGAGAGAGCGACTGGGGAAAGGAGAGAGAGCGACTGGGGGGAAGAGAGAGAGCGACTGGGGGGTAGAGAGAGAGCGACTGGGGGGAAGAGAGAGAGCGACTGGGGGGAAGAGAGAGAGCGACTGGGGGAAGAGAGAGAGCGACTGGGGGGAAGAGAGAGAGCGACTGGGGGAAGAGAGAGAGCGACTGGGGGGAAGAGAGAGAGCGACTGGGGGGAAAGAGAGAGAGCGACTGGGGGGAAGAGAGAGAGCGACTGGGGGGAAGAGAGAGAGCGACTGGGGGGAAGAGAGAGAGCGACTGTAGGGAAGAGAGAGAGCGACTGGGGGGGAGAAGAGAGAGAGCGACTGGGGGGAAGAGAGAGAGCGACTGGGGGAAGAGAGAGAGCGACTGTGGTAGAGAGAGCGCGACTGGGGGGAAGAGAGAGAGCGACTGGGGGGAAGAGAGAGAGCGACTGGGGGGAAGAGAGAGAGCGACTGGGGGGAAGAGGGAGAGCGACTGGGGGAAGAGAGAGAGCGACTGGGGGAAGAGAGAGAGCGACTGGGGGGAAGAGAGAGAGCGACTGGGGGGAAGAGAGAGAGCGACTGGGGGGAAGAGAGAGAGCGACTGGGGGAAGAGAGAGAGCGACTGGGGGGGAAGAGAGAGAGCGACTGGGGGGAAGAGAGAGAGCGACTGGGGGGAAGAGAGAGAGCGACTGTAGGGAAGAGAGAGAGCGACTGGGGGGAAGAGAGAGAGCGACTGGGGGGAAGAGAGAGAGAGAGCGACTGGGGGGGAAGAGAGAGAGAGCGCGACTGGGGGGAAGAGAGAGAGAGAGCGACTGGGGAAGAGAGAGAGAGCAACTGGGGGGAAGAGAGAGAGCGACTGGGGGGGAAGAGAGAGAGAGAGCGACTGGGGGCGAAGAGAGAGAGAGAGAGTGACTGGGGGGAAGAGAGAGAGAGAGCGACTGGGGGTGAAGAGAGAGAGAGTGACTGGGGGGAAGAGAGAGAGCGACTGGGGGAAAGAGAGAGAGCGACTGGGGGGAAGAGAGAGAGCGACTGGGGGAAGAGAGAGAGCGACTGTAGGGAAGAGAGAGAGCGACTGGGGGGAAGAGAGAGAGCGACTGGGGGGAAGAGAGAGAGAGAGCGACTGGGGGGGAAGAGAGAGAGAGCGCGACTGGGGGGAAGAGAGAGAGAGAGCGACTGGGGAAGAGAGAGAGAGCAACTGGGGGGAAGAGAGAGAGCGACTGGGGGGGAAGAGAGAGAGAGAGCGACTGGGGGCGAAGAGAGAGAGAGAGAGTGACTGGGGGGAAGAGAGAGAGAGAGCGACTGGGGGTGAAGAGAGAGAGAGCGACTGGGGGGAAGAGAGAGAGAGAGCGACTGTGGGGGAAGAGAGAGAGAGAGCGACTGGGGGGGAAGAGAGCGAGCGACTGGGGGGAAGAGAGCGAGCGACTGGGGGGGTGAGTGGAGGGGGGAGGAGGGGAGGGGGGAGAGGGAGTGGGGGAACGGGAAGGGGGGGAGGAGTGGGGGAAGGGGAAGGCGGAGGAGTGGGGAAGGGGAAGGGGGGAGGAGAAGGGGGGGAGGAGGCGGAGGGGGGAGTGGGGGAATGGGAAGGGGGGAAGAGAGAGAGAGCGACTGGGGGGAAGAGAGCGAGCGACTGGGGGGAAGAGACCGAGCAACTTGGGGGGAAGAGAGCGAGCGACTGGGGGGGAAGAGAGTGAGCGACTGGGGGGGAAGAGAGCGAGCGACTGGGGGGGAAGAGAGCTAGCGACTGGGGGGGAAGAGAGCGAGCGACTGGGGGGGAAGAGAGCGAGCGACTGCGGGGGGGGAAGAGATAGAGCGACTGGGGGGGGGAAGAGAGAGAGCGACTGGGGGGGAAGAGAGAGAGCGACTGGGGGGGGAAGAGAGAGAGCGACGGGGGGGAAGAGATGAGAGCGACTGGGGGGGAAGAGAGAGAGCGACTGGGGGGGAAGAGAGAGAGCGACTGGGGGAAGAGAGAGAGCGACGGGGGGGAAGAGAGAGCGACTGGGGGGAAGAGAGAGAGCAACTGGGGGGAAGAGAGAGAGCCACAGGGGGGAAGAGAGAGAGCGACTGGGGGGAAGAGAGAGATCGACTGGGGGAAGAGAGAGAGCGACTGGGGGAAGAGAGAGAGCGACTGGGGTGAAGAGAGAGAGCGACTGGGGGGAAGAGAGAGAGCGACTGGGGGGAAGAGAGAGAGCGACTGGGGGGAAGAGAGAGAGCGACTGGGGAAAGAGAGAGAGCGACTGGGGGGAAGAGAGAGAGCGACTGGGGGGTAGAGAGAGCGCGACTGGGTGGAAGAGAGAGAGCGACTGGGGGAAGAGAGAGAGCGACTGGGGGAAGAGAGAGAGCGACTGGGGGGAAGAGAGAGAGCGACTGGGGGGAAGAGAGAGAGCGACTGGGGGAAGAGATAGAGCGACTGGGGGGAAGAGAGAGAGCGACTGGGGGGGAAGAGAGAGAGCGACTGGGGGGAGAGAGAGAGAGCGACTGGGGGGGAAGAGAGAGAGCAACTGTAGGGAAGAGAGATAGCGACTGGGGGGAAGAGAGAGAGCGATTGGGGGAAGAGAGAGAGCGACTGGGGGGAAGAGAGAGAGCGACTGGTGGGTAGAGAGAGCGCGACTGGGGGGAAGAGAGAGAGCGACTGGGGGGAAGAGAGAGAGCGACTGGGGGGGAAGAGAGAGAGCGACTGGGGGGAAGAGAGAGAGCGACTGGGGGGAAGAGAGAGAGCGACTGGGGGGAAGAGAGAGAGCGACTGGGGGGAAGAGAGAGAGCGACTGGGGGGAAGAGAGAGAGAGAGCGGCTGGGGGGGAAGAGAGAGAGAGCGCGACTGGGGGGAAGAGAGAGAGAGAGCGACTGGGGAAGAGAGAGAGAGCAACTGGGGGGGAAGAGAGAGAGCGACTGGGGGGAAGAGAGAGAGAGAGCGACTGGGGGCGAAGAGAGAGAGAGAGAGTGACTGGGGGGGAAGAGAGAGAGAGAGCGACTGGGGGTGAAGAGAGAGAGAGCGACTGGGGGGAAGAGAGAGAGAGAGCGACTGTGGGGGGAAGAGAGAGAGAGAGCGACTGGGGGGGAAGAGAGCGAGCGACTGGGGGGAAGAGAGCGAGCGATTGGGGGGGTGAGTGGAGGGGGGAGGAGGGGAGGGGGGAGAGGGAGTGGGGGGAACGGGAAGGGGGGAGGAGTGGGGGAAGGGGAAGGCGGAGGAGTGGGGGAAGGGGAAGGGGGGGAGGAGTAGGGGGGGAGGAGGCGGAGGGGGGAGTGGGGGAATGGGAAGGGGGGAAGAGAGAGAGAGCGACTGGGGGGGAAGAGAGCGAGCGACTGGGGGAAGAGACCGAGCAACTTGGGGGGAAGAGAGCGAGCGACTGGGGGGGAAGAGAGCGAGCGACTGGGGGGGAAGAGAGTGAGCGACTGGGGGGGAAGAGAGCGAGCGACTGGGGTGGAAGAGAGCTAGCGACTGGGGGGGAAGAGAGCGAGCGACTGGGGGGGAAGAGAGCGAGCGACTGCGGTGGGGGAAGAGATAGAGCGACTGGGGGGGGAAGAGAGAGAGCGACTGGGGGGGAAGAGAGAGAGCGACTGGGGGGGGAAGAGAGAGAGCGACGGGGGGAAAGAGAGAGAGCGACTGGGGGGGAAGAGAGAGAGCGACTGGGGGGGAAGAGAGAGAGCGACTGGGGAAGAGAGAGAGCGACGGGGGGGAAGAGAGAGCGACTGGGGGGAAGAGAGAGAGCAACTGGGGGGAAGAGAGAGAGCCACAGGGGGGAAGAGAGAGAGCGACTGGGGGGAAGAGAGAGATCGACTGGGGGGAAGACAGAGATCGACTGGGGGAAGAGAGAGAGCGACTGGGGGAAGAGAGAGAGCGACTGGGGTGAAGAGAGAGAGCGACTGGGGGGAAGAGAGAGAGCGACTGGGGGGAAGAGAGAGAGCGACTGGGGGGAAGAGAGAGAGCGACAGGGGAAAGAGAGAGAGCGACTGGGGGGAAGAGAGAGAGCGACTGGGGGTAGAGAGAGAGCGACTGGGGGGAAGAGAGAGAGCGACTGGGGGGAAGAGAGAGAGCGACTGGGGGGAAGAGAGAGAGCGACTGGGGGGAAGAGAGAGAGCGACTGGGGGGAAGAGAGAGAGCGACTGGGGGGAAGAGAGAGAGCGACTGGGGGGAAGAGAGAGAGCGACTGGGGGGGAAGAGAGAGAGCGACTGGGGGGAAGAGAGAGAGCGACTGGGGGAAGAGAGAGAGCGACTGTAGGGAAGAGAGAGAGCGACTGGGGGGAAGAGAGAGAGCGACTGGGGAAGAGAGAGAGCGACTGGGGGGAAGAGAGAGAGCGACTGGTGGGTAGAGAGAGCGCGACTGGGGGAAGAGAGAGAGCGACTGGGGGGAAGAGAGAGAGCGACTGGGGGGAAGAGAGAGAGCGACTGGGGGGAAGAGGGAGAGCGACTGGGGGGAAGAGAGAGAGCGACTGGGGGGGAAGAGAGAGAGCGACTGGGGGGAAGAGAGAGAGCGACTGGGGGGAAGAGAGAGAGCGACTGGGGGGAAGAGAGAGAGCGACTGGGGGAAGAGAGAGAGCGACTGGGGGGAAGAGAGAGAGCGACTGGGGTGAAGAGAGAGAGCGACTGGGGGGAAGAGAGAGAGCGACTGTAGGGAGAGAGAGAGCGACTGGGGGGAAGAGAGAGAGCGACTGGGGGGAGAGAGAGAGAGAGCGACTGGGGGGGAAGAGAGAGAGAGCGCGACTGGGGGGAAGAGAGAGAGAGAGCGACTGGGGAAGAGAGAGAGAGCAACTGGGGTGAAGAGAGAGAGCGACTGGGGGGGAAGAGAGAGAGAGAGCGACTGGGGGCGAAGAGAGAGAGAGAGAGTGACTGGGGGGAAGAGAGAGAGAGAGCGACTGGGGGTGAAGAGAGAGAGAGTGACTGGGGGGAAGAGAGAGAGCGACTGGGGGGGAAGAGAGAGAGCGGACTGGGGGGAAGAGAGAGAGCGACTGGGGGGAAGAGAGAGAGCGACTGTAGGGAAGAGAGAGAGCGACTGGGGGGAAGAGAGAGAGCGACTGGGGGGGAAAGAGAGAGAGAGAGCGACTGGGGGGGAAGAGAGAGAGAGCGCGACTGGGGGGAAGAGAGAGAGAGAGCGACTGGGGAAGAGAGAGAGAGCAACTGGGGGGAAGAGAGAGAGCGACTGGGGGGGAAGAGAGAGAGAGAGCGACTGGGGGCGAAGAGAGAGAGAGAGAGTGACTGGGGGGAAGAGAGAGAGAGAGCGACTGGGGGTGAAGAGAGAGAGAGCGACTGGGGGGGAAGAGAGAGAGAGAGCGACTGTGGGGGAAGAGAGAGAGAGAGCGACTGGGGGGGAAGAGAGCGAGCGACTGGGGGGAAGAGAGCGAGCGACTGGGGGGGTGAGTGGAGGGGGGAGGAGGGGAGGGGGGGAGAGGGAGTGGGGGAACGGGAAGGGGGGAGGAGTGGGGGAAGGGGAAGGCGGAGGAGTGGGGGGAAGGGGAAGGGGGGAGGAGAAGGGGGGGAGGAGGCGGAGGGGGGGAGTGGGGGAATGGGAAGGGGGGAAGAGAGAGAGAGCGACTGGGGGGGAAGAGAGCGAGCGACTGGGGGGAAGAGACCGAGCAACTTGGGGGGGAAGAGAGCGAGCGACTGGGGGGGAAGAGAGTGAGCGACTGGGGGGGAAGAGAGCGAGCGACTGGGGGGGAAGAGAGCTAGCGACTGGGGGGGAAGAGAGCGAGCGACTGGGGGGGAAGAGAGCGAGCGACTGCGGGGGGGGAAGAGATAGAGCGACTGGGGTGGGAAGAGAGAGAGCGACTGGGGGGGAAGAGAGAGAGCGACTGGGGGGGGAAGAGAGAGAGCGACGGGGGGGAAGAGAGAGAGCGACTGGGGGGGAAGAGAGAGAGCGACTGGGGGGGGAAGAGAGAGAGCGACTGGGGGGAAGAGAGAGAGCGACGGGGGGGAAGAGAGAGCGACTGGGGGGAAGAGAGAGAGCAACTGGGGGGAAGAGAGAGAGCCACAGGGGGGAAGAGAGAGAGCGACTGGGGGAAGAGAGAGATCGACTGGGGGAAGAGAGAGAGCGACTGGGGGAAGAGAAGAGAGCGACTGGGGTGAAGAGAGAGAGCGACTGGGGGGAAGAGAGAGAGCGACTGGGGGGAAGAGAGAGAGCGACTGGGGGGAAGAGAGAGAGCAACTGGGGAAAGAGAGAGAGCGACTGGGGGGAAGAGAGAGAGCGACTGGGGGGTAGAGAGAGCGCGACTGGGGTGGAAGAGAGAGAGCGACTGGGGGGAAGAGAGAGAGCGACTGGGGGGAAGAGAGAGAGCGACTGGGGGGAAGAGAGAGAGCGACTGGGGGGAAGAGAGAGAGCGACTGGGGGGAAGAGATAGAGCGACTGGGGGGAAGAGAGAGAGCGACTGGGGGGGAAGAGAGAGAGCGACTGGGGGGAAGAGAGAGAGCGACTGGGGGAAGAGAGAGAGCGACTGTAGGGAAGAGAGAGAGCGACTGGGGGGAAGAGAGAGAGCGATTGGGGGAAGAGAGAGAGCGACTGGGGGAAGAGAGAGAGCGACTGGTGGGTAGAGAGAGCGCGACTGGGGGGAAGAGAGAGAGCGACTGGGGGGAAGAGAGAGAGCGACTGGGGGAAGAGAGAGAGCGACTGGGGGGAAGAGAGAGAGCGACTGGGGGGGAAGAGAGAGAGCGACTGGGGGGAAGAGAGAGAGCGACTGGGGGGGGAAGAGAGAGAGCGACTGGGGGGAAGAGAGAGAGCGACTGGGGGGAAGAGAGAGAGCGACTGTAGGGAAGAGAGAGAGCGACTGGGGGGAAAGAGAGAGAGCGACTGGGGGAAGAGAGAGAGCGGACTGGGGGGAAGAGAGAGAGCGACTGGTGGGTAGAGAGAGCGCGACTGGGGGGAAAGAGAGAGAGCGACTGGGGGGAAGAGAGAGAGCGACCTGGGGGGAAGAGAGAGAGCGACTGGGGGGAAGAGGGAGAGCGACTGGGGGGAAGAGAGAGAGCGACTGGGGGGAAGAGAGAGAGCGACTGGGGGGAAGAGAGAGAACGACTGGGGGGAAGAGAGAGAGCGACTGGGGGGAAGAGAGAGAGCGACTGGGGGGAAGAGAGAGAGCGACTGGGGGGGAAGAAGATGAGAGCGACTGGGGGGAAGAGAGAGAGCGACTGCGGGGAAGAGAGAGAGAGCGACTGTAGGGAAGAGAGAGAGCGACTGGGGGGAAGAGAGAGAGCGACTGGGGGGAAGAGAGAGAGAGAGAGCAACTGGGGGGGAAGAGAGAGAGAGCGCGACTGGGGGGAAGAGACAGAGAGAGCGACTGGGGAAGAGAGAGAGAGCAACTGGGGGGAAGAGAGAGAGCGACTGGGGGGAAGAGAGAGAGAGAGCGACTGGGGGCGAAGAGAGAGAGAGAGAGTGACTGGGGGGAAGAGAGAGAGAGAGCGACTGGGGGTGAAGAGAGAGAGAGTGACTGGGGGGAAGAGAGAGAGCGACTGGGGGGAAGAGAGAGAGCGACTGGGGGGAAGAGAGAGAGCGACTGGGGGGAAGAGAGAGAGCGACTGTAGGGGAAGAGAGAGAGCGACTGGGGGGAAGAGAGAGAGCGACTGGGGGGAAGAGAGAGAGAGAGCGACTGGGGGGGAAGAGAGAGAGAGCGCGACTGGGGGGAAGAGAGAGAGAGAGCGACTGGGGAAGAGAGAGAGAGCAACTGGGGGAAGAGAGAGAGCGACTGGGGGGGAAGAGAGAGAGAGAGCGACTGGGGCGAAGAGAGAGAGAGAGAGTGACTGGGGGGAAGAGAGAGAGAGAGCGACTGGGGGTGAAGAGAGAGAGAGCGGACTGGGGGGAAGAGAGAGAGAGAGCGACTGTGGGGGAAGAGAGAGAGAGAGCGACTGGGGGGGAAGAGAGCGAGCGACTGGGGGGAAGAGAGCGAGCGACTGGGGGGGTGAGTGGAGGGGGGAGGAGGGGAGGGGGGAGAGGGAGTGGGGGAACGGGAAGGGGGGAGGAGAGTGGGGAAGGGGAAGGCGGAGGAGTGGGGGAAGGGGAAGGGGGAGGAGTAGGGGGGGAGGAGGCGGAGGGGGGGAGTGGGGGAATGGGAAGGGGGGAAGAGAGAGAGAGCGACTGGGGGGGAAGAGAGCGAGCGACTGGGGGGAAGAGACCGAGCAACTTGGGGGGAAGAGAGCGAGCGACTGGGGGGGAAGAGAGCGAGCGACTGGGGGGGGAAGAGAGTGAGCGACTGGGGGGGAAGAGAGCGAGCGACTGGGGGGGAAGAGAGCTAGCGACTGGGGGGGAAGAGAGCGAGCGACTGGGGGGGAAGAGAGCGAGCGACTGCGGGGGGGGAAGAGATAGAGCGACTGGGGGGGGAAGAGAGAGAGCGACTGGGGGGGAAGAGAGAGAGCGACTGGGGGGGGAAGAGAGAGAGCGACGGGGGGGAAGAGAGAGAGCGACTGGGGGGGAAGAGAGAGAGCGACTGGGGGGAAGAGAGAGAGCGACTGGGGGAAGAGAGAGAGCGACTGGGGGG